>NC_036865.1:20827675-20970235 GCF_002910315.2 Salvelinus sp. IW2-2015 | reverse complement strand
AGCCCCCCTTTGTTCAGGGACACATTTTTCCATTTTTGTTAGTCACATGTCTGTGGAAATTGTTCAGTTTATGGCTCAGTTCATACAAATATTTGCATATGTGACGTTTGCTGAAAATAAACGCAGTTGACATTGAGAGGACGTTTATTTTTTTGCTGAGTTTATATACTGTATATATATATATATATATATATGTGGTTCCTCCTTTAAAAGTTGCGAGCTTGCACCGCGGGACTTAGAGGTACCCAGTGTCACGGCTTCATTGCTCCAGACCACCGCAAGGGGGAGGTAGAGCACTCATTATGCATTTGGATCCCAGGGTTTTTATATGACCAATCACATCGAGTGGTTCTAGTGACGAATTTGACGTGAGCCACCTGTCCCTGGTGACTTTCTTCAGCAAAGATGGCTGACAAAACATTACGGTGGAAGATGTTAGTAAATGTAGAGACAAACGATTGTGCATATTTTTTTGTCATAAAGTTCATTTACAAAAATCACTATTTAGCAAGTTAGCTGTCTATCTAACATTAGCCAGCTAGCTAGCTAGTGTTATGACATAAGTATGAATTTGTAATTTGTGTTGTTTAATGGTTTAGGGACTCCTGAGAAAACCAGCAAACCAGGCTGTTGTCTTGTGAAACAGTGGATGTAAAGAATCTAGCTAGCTAAAGCATTTACTGCAAATTGAATGTAAAATTGTGTTAGCTTGCCTTGCTTATATTTACCATGTAATACTGCTGAAGTAACATAGCTAACTAACTATTTATTTGCTTATTGTGTAGTGGAGGATAAAAAAACTGTATGCCTATGGATGTGAGGCTAGCTACCGTATGTAGCCGATCTGTGTATGGACCCTAAAACTTTTGGTTAGAATAGAATCTATCTATGAACCTCATCTATCATAGTTGTTGTATCGACTTCAACTCTGAATGGCATTAACCTTTACTTAACACCCATCCCGGATCCGGGAGCATCCTCATCAGTAAAAGTTGACTAGCATAGCCTAGCATAGCGCCACAAGTAAATAATAGCATATAAATATCATGAAATCACAAGTCCAATACAGCAAATGAAAGATAAACATCTTGTGAATCCAGCCATCATTTCCGATTTTTAAAATGTTTTACAGCGAAAACACAATATGTATTTCTATTAGCTAACCACAATAGCCAAAGACCGCATATTTTCACCATGTTTCTACCGCATAGGTAGCTATCACAAAACCGACCAAATAGATATATAATTAGTCACTAACCAAGAAACAACTTCATCAGATGACAGCTCGTTAGTACACATGGTTTCAAATAAATTTATGTTTTGTTTCGAAAATGTGCATATTGTGAGGTATAGGGGCTAATCAATAGTTTCATTTGCAGCCTACCATAAAAGGGTGGGACACCAAAAGCAGCAGAATGATCTACGAGAGCAACGTGCAATACCGTAATACTCAATCATAAAACATCTGTATGAACATCCATGGTGTACAGCAAGTGAAGAGGGGTAAACGATCTTGTGAAGTCCAGCCCAATATTTTCTGTTTTTTAAGTGCTTTTTGACCAGCGAAAAACACAATAATAGCATTATATTAGCTTACCACATAGTCAACACCGCACAACCGCATGTATTCACGGCATAGATAGGCATTCGCAGGAACGAGGGAAAAGATATACATTAATTCGCACTTAACCTTGAACAACATTCATCAGATGACAGTCTTATAACAGTCAGGTTGATACAATTCACTCTTGATTTTGTTCGAAAATGTGGGATATTTTAAGAGCCGGCAAACGTGGTTCTACATTGTGAATATGTTTAGCATCGATTCACCAGAAGTCAAGATATTTTGGACACTCACCTAATTGGCAAGGAACTCATCATAAACTTACTAAAAAATACATATGTTTGTATGGCAAATGAAAGATACACTGGTTCTTTAATGCAACCGCGTGTTGATTTTTAAAAATAATTACCATAACAAACAGTTGCGTTTTTGAGAGACCAGCCGCCCGCGGGAGCGGCGGTAGAATAGAAATAAATTTCCCGAAATACGAAAGTAACATCATAAATGTTCTTACTGTTTTGCTGACTTCTCAGATCTTGGTACAAGGAGTCCTATTATCGCAGAATAAATCGTTGTTTGGGGTTTCAGAATGCGTCCTTTTTCTCCTTGTCGAATTCGTGCCAGCAATGCTAGCCATGTGATGACGTTGTCCCGTTTCTCGTGCGACGCAAGAACGGAAAACTCCAAAAGTCGCAATAAACGGTTGAATAATCTGATATAAAAACTCGTTGAAAAAAACATACTTTACGCGTTATTATCACATGGTCAATTAAATCAAGAGCCGGAGATATTAGCCGTGTATACCGAAAGCTTATCAGAAGACAAATCATGGGGGTGCTTCGCGCGCCTAGGTAGGAGAAGGAAATTCCTGACCTGCATCCAAGATCTTGGTTCGAACCTCAGATCAAGCTAGCACCCATTCCACCTTTCCACTTGCCTAGTTGACATTAGTGGAAGGCGTAAAATGATAAGTGCATGCATATGATTAAAATATTAGGCAATTGAATAGGGCAGGCCCTGAAACAGAGCTCGTTCAGAATTTTTCAGCTTCCTATCTAGGAAGTTTGCTGGCAAAATGAGTTCTGTTTTAACTCACTGATATATTCAAACGTTTTAGAAACTTGAGAGTGTTTTTCTATCAATAGTTTAATAATAAATACTGCATATTGTATGATCTCGAATGAGTAACGAGGCCGTTTAATTGGGCCGATTTTTTTCCAAAGTGAAAATAGCGCAACCCTATGGTGAAATAATTTTTAATGAAGCCTATGGATTGAGTAGAATATAATAACTTTATTGTGCCAAGGATGCAAGTCCTATACATGTACTGTAGTTATTACCATGCATGAGATCACCACATTGTAGCCTGTACATTGAATATATTCATTGATCATGTACTCTTCCTTGGAAAATAAAGGTGCGGTTAATGTATGAATCTGTGAAACATTATTTTTCAGTCATATCCAATACCAGGTGTATCAAACTCCATTCTTTGAATGATGCTGTGTCTGCAAGTATGTATTACAATTATACACCTCAACAGTGTTTTCCACTCCTGCTCCTGTGACATCAATGATTACACATTACAAAACTATGCAACATTCATATATACAGAAATACACCTCTGTATATCTAACTCCCTTCATCTGCATTACTCTGAGGACACAGGATAGGTGTAGTATTCCAATGAGATACTTAATTTCAACCAGTGGGGAATGTGAAATGTTTTATTGAAAGTTCATTATCCAGTTGTTATAAATACATAATACATGCATTATACATATTATAATTGTAATATTATATTATAAATTCAGTTCAATCTGTACTTCAATGCACATATGGTGTGTATTATAAAGAAAGAGGAGGTGGGGAAAGAGGTGTAGAAGACAGAAAAGGAAAGAGGAGCAGGGAAGACAGCATATGATTAATGAATTACAGTGCTACCCTAATATTCTCTCAGTTCATCACAATTACATAGTGTCTCTAGCGGTGTCTCCTAACCAGCCTTGGGCTCCCAGTCAGCCCGAAGGTTATCTTAAGAGCGGGTGAGGTGGCGATGACGGGACTGGCTTCCTCTCTCACATCAAAACATACCTGCAGACGAGAGACAGATGGAGGTGAAATGCAAAACTGACCTTGGATCATTAACTCTGGGATGACTACATCTCTATCTGTATTTCAATGTAAAGCATCTCTTTAATAATACTTCCTGTATAATACAAGTATAATGTCCCTTATAACAAATCATGATAACATTGGATGGATAGATATATGTGCATGTGTAGCATGTGACAATAGCAGGATCACAGCAAGGATAGCGTCACACATGAATACATAAATACCACTTGAAGCTTGATGATGACTTGATCATTTGAATCAGCTGTGTAGTGCTAAGGCAAAAACAAAAATGTGCACCCCTTTGAGTCCCCAGGACCAGGACTGAGAACCGCTGCTCTTCATTGGGACCTCTTAATCTGCAGACAGGCTTTCACAGCTCTCTGTATCTGATGACAGGAAACCTACACAAAAGTACCTGCTCTATACAGAATAGACCACTCTCTCACTTTGACAGCTGGGCCTGCTATCCTTTCACCCTCCTCCACAAAATACAAATGTTTTCTATTATCAAGAGTGGCACTGGGGCTAAAACAATATCCTATATAGTGTGGGAGGACTGCACCTACAAAGGCTGGAGACTCATAACTAATCGAAGAGCATGCATGTATACGTCCTGACCAAAAGATGAGGAGTCAGTGGTAGGGTTCACTTGACGTTGCACCACAGCAAGATTCTCAGTAGACAGGGGGYATGGGATGTCAGGAAAAATGACCCCATTGTCAGTGTTTCCAGATGCTCAGAAGAAACAAATCTGTATTAGTGATGATCAATTTGGCAGCAACAGGGGCTTGATAGTCCAGTGAAAATRGCTGACTGTTTATGTGGTGTAAATCTTAAAATTAGCAGCTGACATCTTAAGGTTTTTAAAATGAATGCAATAAATGCATGAGACGGGTTCCATGTACAACAAGACAGAAAGAGTGGAAGAGAGAAAAAGAACACAGAACACTTTAATTACCTCTGGTTATGGACACTTTTGCCAGCAATAAAGCTTCCACGGCCTGTTCCTCGGACAGTGAACATACATCTGGCAATATCTACATTTTCAACCCCTTGATCAGCTCGCACTCTGAAAGTACAGAATATAGCTTATTTTTTGTAGATATGAAAACAATAACTGAGATATGACCGTTCAATCTAAAGGAGCAGATGCCGTTTTCAGGATACATCAATACAGCACAGAAAGCTTAACACCAGACTGGTATTTTGGTTGTTCATTAGGTGATGGGAAATATGCAATATGCATACAAAATAATATACTTACCTTCCTTGAAAATCCATCTATTCTGCCAAAGATGACAATGTTGTATCTTGAAAAAAAGCATTGGAATTAAAGTGAAATATTTAACCTATTAATCTGCTTCATTATTTATGTGTCCAATTTCATACATCATTGAACATTTGTCTACGAATAAGTAAGAATACAAAAGTTAAAAGAACTTCTTAGATTTGATGGAGACATTATACATCTTAGTACCTTATCAATTTATGATTTGTATCAATGTGGACGAGAGACACGGGAGCAGGAACAGAGTATTTTTGACGAGCAATGCACAAAGCTAGATCATTCTGGCAATGAGACCTGCACCATCTACATGCTGCAAAGACTCCCTAACTCTTCGCCATTGTACACGATGGCCCATTGCTTGGAGACTAAGACCATTCTAAAGTCCGCATGTGGCATCCTTGCCTTAATGGCCCTGACTTGCTGGTCTAACTCTTCATCTGACATATCAGAATAGCATTCCCTGACAGACATTTTGTGTTCTTTCATCCTTCTGTAAAAAAAGCTAACCGTTACACTGTCATGAAATATGATTATATATCGACTATGAAACAAATAGGACATGGCCTGCTTAAGAGTTGCCATGAAAGAAAGTTAGATGAATTCAACTGAAAATGTCGCGAACGGGCGTTCGTAGCTAAATGTTTTTGGTTAGCTTGAGAATAATAATTGCATGATTTATCATTCTACGGTATGTATGTATCTATGTAATATAGTAGAATGTTATGAACTGACACTGAATTGTAGAAGCTAACTACTAGCTATGTAGAAGTTGGACGGAAGAAAGCCCATTGCTGCTTACCTGAGATGCCATCATCACACAGTCCTTTGTAGGTGTCCGCTATGACTTCCTTTGTGTTGGAAAGAAAGGCTGAACAGTATTGGTTGTATCCAAATTGACACTCAAAAAATTGTTTTGTTTTCAAATACATTTTTTGTTCTATAAATATTTTTGGGGAATAAAATGCATAAAGTTTTGCGCTCTATTACGAAATACTTGATAGCAAAAACATGTTTTGCTTTGAAGCCTCGTTTTTGCTTTCAGAACAGTTATTTTTGATTGAAAATAAAAAAGTTTGGCTCTCGACAAAAAGACATCCATTTGTTTCAAGTTGGGGAGGGGGGCTAATAGCTGAACAATAGACTATTCAACCTTTACTTAAGAATAGTCTAATAGCCGAGCTATGTGTAAAAAAACTTGTCCTATCACAGACCACATTTTCCCTAACGACCAAGGGAGAGTAAGAGCATTGATTATGCTTTTGGGTCCCAATGCACTAATGTGTCTCTAACTGACAATGAATGGGCAATATAAACCAAATTAAAAACTGATAATTGTGCACAACTTCAAATGAAACAAGCAGTGACCAGGTTTTGAACCCTCAACCTTCTTGCCCGAAGTCCAGCGTGCTATCGACTGTGCACCAAAAGCATGCTCAAGCTGCGGAGTCGATAGAGCGCGTCCTCGCGGTAGCTTGCTACTCAATGTAATAAAGTACTTTTCAAAATCAAAGGATATTTTGGAACTTCTGAACGTAAGGCGCCAATGTAAACTCAGATTTTTGGATATAAATATGAACTTTTACCGAACAAAACATACATGTATTGTGTAACATGAAGTCCTATGAGTGCCATCTGATGAAGATCAAAAAGGTTAGTGATTAATTTTATCTCTATTTCTGCTTTTTGTGAGTCCTCTCTTTGGCTGGAAAAATGGCTGTGTTTTTCTGTGACTTGGCTCTGACCTAACATAATCGTTTGTGGTGCTTTCGTCGTAAAGCCTATTTGAAATTGGACACTGTGGCTGGATTTACAACAAGTTTATCTTTAATGGTGTTAATAGACTTGTATGTTTGAGGAATTTTAATTATGAGATTTCTGTTTTTTGAATTTGGCGCCCTGCACTTTCACTGGCTGTTGAAGAGGTGGAACGCTACCGTCTCCTGACTCAAAGAGCTCTCCTTCCCTCATTCTTCACTGTAGAAGCATCAAACAAGGTTCTAAAGACTGTTTACATCTAGTGGAAGCCTTAGGAAGTGCAAAATGACCAATATCCCAGTGTATATTGGATAGGCAAACCTACAAACCTCAGATTTCCCACTTCCTGGTTGGATTTTTTCTAATGTTTTTGCCTGCCATATGAGTTCTGTTATACTCACATACATCATTCAAACAGTTTTAGAAACGTCAGAGTGTTTTCTATCCAAATCTACTAATAATATGCATATCTTAGCCTCTGAGCCTGAGTTGCAGGCAGTTTACTCTGGGCACCTTTTCATCCAAGCTACTCAATACTGCCACCCAGCCATAAGACGTTAAATATATCGTGATAGCATGAAGCTTTAAATATAGGGTGAAACAGAGTGATTGTCTATCATCATGAATAAAAACAAGGAGAGGCATACTGGGGCCAGTGGCCTAGTAGCCTAGAAGAGAAGAGTTTATCATACAACCTTTCTGACAGTTTATATAAACTCAAAAAAGAGGTGACGAACCACAAACCGATCCAACCAAGACATCCATTCAGATCAAATCAAGCAGCTTCTTCTGTGAGTGATAGCCTGAGGTGGTGGTCTGAGGAGGTTGCCTGAGTACAATACACTCTGAACAAATACAAATTAACACAGAGATATATTACATCCAGCGGTGWAAGTAGATTTAATTTCTTACTGGTACGGACCATTTTTCATAGAATTACATATACTGTAGAATCCCAAGTCATTTACATAGGATGTCTGTGGGCCAAATAGTAAAGATCTATCATTTAACTTTTTTAAATGCATTACCTTTTAATGTAGCTTGTGGCATAAACTTAAACATTTGATTGTCAAACAACTACTTCAAAGGTCATAAAATGATTCCAGCATTCAAACAGTGCAATGCGCACCAGCAATTTGATGAATGGAAATAAAACATCTGTTACGAAACACCAAAAAGTGTAATGTCAGGACTTCAAAAGTGGTGAGTGAAGGAGTCAGGCGCAGAGAGCAGGGTAGTTCCAAAAGACGTGGATTTTTAATATTCCAAATAACCAGAGAGACGGTCACGCCACACACACAAGGGCGCGTAAAGTCCCAGTCCAACAAACAGGACGAAACTGAGCAGGAACAGACACCACAAGAATAAACGAACACCACAAACAGAAAAACAAGCCCGCACAAAAGCCAAGGGGCCAACTGGGTTTAAATAGACCACAACCAAACCTAAACACGAAACAGGTGCAACAAATCAGACACAACTAAATGAAACAGAAAAGGGGATCGGTGGCAGTTAGTAGGCCGGCGACGACGAGCGCCGAGCGCCGAGCGCCGCCTGAACAGGAAGAGGCACCATCTTCGGCGGGATTCGTGACATGTAATGACATTCAGCGATTGTCATTAGGCATGCGTAGCCTGAATTGATGCGTATATCACCCGTTTTCAAGCCCATTCTCTACATTTTCATGCGACTGACATTTTATTTATCCCTTATTTTACCAGGTAAGTTGACTGAGAACACATTCTCATTCACAGCAAGACATGTGGTAATGATAAATACAGTTTTCTTGGCATTTTGGTTTTTATTATTGTGTTGGCTCATGTATGGCGTACGCACACTATTTATTTTGCTGGTACGCCGTACTGGACAGTGCCAGCTTAATTTCACCCCTGATTACATCCATATACAGTAGATGACATCAAATGTCTCCTCAGTGAACAAGGATGGATGCAATATAATTATTCTAACACACATTCATGTTGGAAGTTACTGTAAGAGAGTTCAAGAGACCACTTATTTTTCTGTTTGGCCATTTGCCATTTAGCCCCAGTTCAAAAGAGCACATACTGTGGGTGGGGGCAGGGCCTACACCTCTGTCTGATTCCCCCTTCTACAAGCAACCACTTTATGACAATCACTCTGAAACTATCCCTATGTAAACATCAGTGTACTAATTAAAGATTAACTGAGGGTAAAAAAACAAATATGCCAGCATCAGCAGTAGACAAAGAGGTGTATTGATATTGAGCCCATATTGTTTACCCATAGATCTCATTGCCTCAGATTCTTCSTAGATCGTCCCCTAGAAAGAAACAGGCCTGTTAATTAAGACTTAAAGATGCATACCGGAATCTTAAGCACATCAAATTCACAACATACCATACCAATTGCAAGAAAAATGAATGGATGACGTAGTACACAATTGGATATCGTGGTACACAAAGTACAGGGACCCGTTTTGGCTCATGAGCACCACTTTTAAACAAGGCTGGATTAACATTTCATAGACCCAGGGGCTTTTGTTTTCTAAATTGAGATGTTTGCCACCGGCATACACACAATACCCCATAATGTCAAAGTGGAATTATGTTTTGCAAAATGTTTACAACTTAATTAAAAATGAAAAGCTGAAATCTCTTGAGTCAATAACTATTTAACCCTTTTGTTATGGCAAGCTTAAATATGTTATTGAGTAAATATTTGCTTAACAAGTCACATAATATGTTGATGGACTCACTCTGTGTGCAATAATAGTGTTTAACATGATTTTTGAATGACTGCCTCCTCTGTGTACCCGCACATACAATTAGCTGTAAGGTCCCTCAGTCGAGCAGTGAATTTCAAACACAGATTCAACCACAAAGACCAGGGAGGTTTTCCTTACTAAGAAGACAGTGAATGTTCTAAATGGCCGAGTTACAGTTTTGACTTACATTTGCTTGAAAATCTATGGAAAGACCTGAAAATGGTTGCCTAGCAATGCCCAACAACCAATTTGACAGAGCTTGAAGAATTTAGAAAATAATAGAAGGTAAATGTCGCACAATCAGGTGTGGAAAACTCTTAGAAACATACCCAGAAAGACTCACAACTAATCACTGCCAAAGGTGCTTCTACAAAGTCTTGACTCGGTGGTGTGAATACTTACGTAAGTTAGATATTTCTGTATGTCAAAAAACATATTTTCACATTTTCATTATGAGGTATTATGTGTAGATGGGTGAGAATTATTWWTTTTTTTAATCCATTTTGAATTCAGGCTGTAACACAACAAAATGTGGAATAAATTAAGAGTTATGAGGATTTCTGAAGGCACTGGTAATTTAACTACATTTTGCAGTAGCTTGGTGGTAGTTGAACTAAATTCAAATCTAGGTAGTGTTTTCAGTAGTTAACTTTTTTGCCGTGTAGCTAACAATTGGAACTACACACTACTTTTTTTAATATAAAAATTAAATATGGTTGACCAAGGAAAATCATGTCCTTTCTTTTTTTTTGTCAGACCTGCCTAATTCTCACCTGAAGCATTTTTGTGTTTGATAGACTAAATTACACATTCTGTTTAAATACGACCCCAAAGTGATCTGTTTTTGCAATTCGTAGTCATTGACATTACAGATTTACATAATGCATTCAGAGAGAATTCAGACTCCTTGACTTTCTCCACATTTTGTTATGTTACAGCCTTATTCTAATATCAAATAAATTATTTATCCCCATTTTCAATCTACACACAATACCCCATAATGACAAAACAAAAACAGGTTTTAGACATTTTTGCAAATTTATAAAAAAAAAAAACGAAATATCACATTTACATAAGTATTCAGACCCTTTACTAAGTACTTTGTTGAAGCACCTTTGGTAGCGATTACAGCCTTGGGTAAGACGCTACAAGCTTGGCACATTTGTATTTGGGGAGTTTCTCCCATCCCTCTGTGCAGATCCTCTCAAGCTCTGTCAGGTTGATTGGGGAGCATTGCTGCATAGCTATTGTCAGGTCTCTCCAGAGATGTTCGATCGGGTTCAAGTCCGGGCTCTTGCTGGGCAAGAGACTTGTCCTAAAGCCGCTCCTGCGTTGTCTTGGCTGTATGCTTAGGGTCATTGTCTGTTGGAAGGTGAACCTTCGCCCCAGTCTGAGGTCCTGAGAGCTCTGGAGCAGGGTTTCATCAAGGATCACTCTGTACTTTGCTACGTTCATCAACTCCCTCGACCTTTGACTAGAATCCCAGTCCCTGCCGCTGAAAAACATCCTCACAGCATGATGCTGCCACCACTGTGCTTCACCTTAGGTTTTCTCCAGAAGTGACACTTGGCATTCAAGCCAAATAGTTCAATCTTGGTTTCATCAGACCAGAGAATCTTGTTGCTCATGGTCTGAGAGTCTTTTAAGTGCCTTTTAGTAAAGTCCAAGCGGGCTGTCATGTGCCTTTTACTGAGGAGTGGCTTCCGTCTGGCCACTCTACCATAAAGTCCTGATTGGTGGAGTGCTGCAGGGATGGTTGTCCTTCTGGAAGGTTCTCCCATCGCCATAGTGGAACTCTGGAGATCTGTCATTGGGTTCTTGGTCACCCCCCTAACCAAGGCCCTTCTCCCCCGATTGCTCAGTTTGACCGGGCGGCAAACTATAGGAAGAGTCTTGGTGGTTCCAAACTTCTTCCATTTTAGAATGATGGAGGCCACTGTGTTCTTGGGGACCTTCAATGCTGCAGAAATGTTTTGGTACCCTTCCCCAGATCTGTGCCTCGACACTTATATAGACAGGTGTGTGCCTTTCCAAATCATGTCCAATCAATTGAATTTACCACAGGTGGAATCAAGTTGTAGAAACATCTCAAGGATGATCAATGGAAACAGGATGCACCTGAGCTCAATTTCGAGTCTCATAGCAAAGGGTCTGAATGCTTATGTAAATGAGGYATTTCTGTTTTTGCTTTGTCATTTTGGGGTATTATATGCGGATTGACGAGATTATTATTTTGAATCCATTTTTGATTAAGGCTGTTTTACAATAAGTAGTTTGAATGTAGTGAACTACTTTTTCAAAGTAACTTTTGTCAATTAAACAGTTTTTTTAATGGTGGCTTTAATGTAGCTTAACTTATTCCATTGTGAAGTAATTGGTAGCTTTGCAAACTATACTGAACAAAAAGATAAATGCAACATACAACAGTTTAAAAGATTTTACTGAGTTACAGTTCATAGATGGAAATCATTAAATTGAAATAAATTCATTAGGTCCTAATCTATGGATTTCACATGACTGGGCAGGRGCGCAGCCATGTGCCTGGAAGGGAATAGGCCCACCCCCTTGGGAGCCATGCCTATCCACTGGTGGGCCAGGTCCAGCCAATCACAATTATGTTTTTTACCCCACAAAAGGGCTTTATTACAGACAGAAATACTCCTCTGCACACCCCCTCCCCGTCAGACGACCCCGCAGGTGAAAAGGCRGATGTGTGGAGGTCCTGGGCTGGTGTGGTTACACGTGGCCTGCGGTTGTGAGGCCGGTAGGATGTACTGCCAATTTCATTAAATTGGCATTGGAGGCAGCTTATGGTATAGAAATGAACAGCTCTGGTGGACATTACTGCAGTCAGCATGACAATTTCACTCTCTCTCAAAACTTMTGTGGCATTGTGTTGTGTGACAAAACTGCACATTTTAGATTGGCCTTTTATTGTCCCCAGCACAAGATACACCTGTGTAATGATCATGCTGTTTAATCAGCTTCTTGATATGCCACACCTGTCAGGTGGATGGATTATCTTGGCAAAGGAGAAATGCCAGCCACCGCCCGGTACTTTGCCCGGCACCTTAGACACTGACACTAGCACCTCAGAGACTGCTGCCCCATGTATATAGAGACATTAAACACTGGTTACTTTAACATGGTTTACATACTGTTTTACCCACTTTATATGTATATACTGTATTCTAGTCATGGCTCATCCTATATAACTACTGCTGTACACACCTTTTTGATTGAAATACTCTATACACACCATGTGTTTATATATATATTCTGGAATCTGACATTGCTTGTTCTGATATTTCTTAATTTCTTGTTTTTTACTATTTGAATGATGTGTTTATTGTTACTGTATTGCTAGATATTTCTGCACTGTTGGAGCTAGTAACATAATGATTTCGCTGCACCTGCGATAACATCTGCAAATCTGTGTACGTGACCATTACACTTTGATTAGATTTTSTTTTGAAATAGCAATTGTCTGCAATTCTATTACAAGAACTGGATGGACATTTCATTGATTTCACCACTCGGTCAACGTTAGAGGAGCAGATCTATAGACCTGATAAAAGAGCTGATAAAGACCTAATGGTGAAATCATTATACTTTCTTTGTTTAGTCCATTGCAAATCTATGGTCTTACTTGAAAACTCTTGGCATCTATCACATCTATCAAATGCATCATCATGATTAGAGGCTGTAGTGAACTGTGGCTCTCAGGGTAGCACACTGTATTCATATTATGTTCACATAATCAGTGGCCTTAAAATCTATTTTCAAGAGGTACTAATGTTTTTGGGAAAATATGTCCCAAGGAAGAACACAATGAACTTTGCCCAATTTTACCAAAACAAAAAAGCTTCTTTTTTTTAACTAGCCAACTAACTAACTTTAGTTATGAACAAATTCTTATTTACAATGACAGTCTACCAGGGAACAGTGGGTTAACTGCCTTGTTCAGGGGCAGAATGACAGATTCATACCTTGTCAGCTCATGGATTCGATCCAGCAACCTTTACGGTTACTGGCCCAACGCTCTAACCACTAGGCTACCTGCCGCCCCCATGACTCAATTACGTGGTTGAAGTGGAATTTCTTAGCAAAACACCAATTCTGTGACATCCATGCAAGGCAACAATAATTGTTGCAGTTTTCTGATGTAATAATGCAGACAGATGATTCATTATTCAGTCAAGAAACGATGCCTTTTGGAAACGATGCCATTTTGGAATAAATGACATGGCCAGTGTAGGAAATGCTACGGTGCCATTTGACCACAGCGCCAATCTTTTTGCAGCGTCAAAGTATCTCTAAATATGCGCTGAGCTGTTCCTAATACATCCATTCAAATCAGAAGCCAACACTGCTTTTCATCTTCAGAAACACTAATTAATTTGTATCTGTATGAAGCTGTGGCAGACTATGTGACGGTTTGTTTTGGATGGCTTGGTCTCCTCTCGTCTGCAGAGTGTGGGGCTTTACTTGATCAGCATTCCTGCTGCTATCTCATTAACTCTAGAGCTGCAGGGGCTGCTGATCCACCCCACAGGACCATGGGTAACAGCAGGCCTGCAGAAGTGATTTCCATCTCCCTGCCCTGCTCTGTTCCTGCTGGCCAAGGCTCTGCTGCTGCATGGGGCTTCTGCTCAGGCTCCAACCCAACGTGTGGCTACATTAACCCTCAGGCAATGAGCCTCGCCACATGTTAACATTGGCATATGTAATGTGTAGGATTATATGGGCAGTTGTATTTTTTATTCAGGGTTTAGTTCCTTACAATGTAGGTTTGAGCATGTCCACCACACCATTATGAGTACATTAGTCATAGCTGAATAGAGAGCCGACAGCTAGAAAAAATCCACAGAAAAATACATTTTATGGGCGTATGTAATTTTGTTTTTCCCTGTTTGCCACATTCTGTGCTTCATTTGCAATGTTATGTTATTGAACAAGTTGACATAGTACCACCCCCAATTTCAGCCCGTTTGCCTCTGTTTTGTCTGGGGAATACAACCCTGTCCCTGGGATTTCATGCAGTACCCCCACGCTTGCTGTGATAGGTGAATTAACTTTTCAGTCACAGTGGTATCCTAGCTACAGCCTACAGAGCCTCATCAACCACACCTCCGAACATCTATGTTTGGTTGCACCAGCACCTCATTGTTTGACTCTGCACTTGGTTTCTTTCTTTGCTCAATTGATCCAATCTATAGCTAGCTAACAAAAATATCCACGCTAGCTTTACTAGCCTAGCTAGATGGCTAGCTAGCTAACATTAGCTAGCTAGGTTGATGCAATCATGCAGGCAGCAGCTAACGTTAATAATTTAGACTCACTGAATAAATGTGTTTGGCAGAGGATAAAGAAGAACAAACGGTCTGCTGCTCCAACTCAAGGCCAACGGATACTGGAGTTCCTGAAAAGGTTAGTCAGTCAGTTTGTTAGTCCAGTAATGTCGGTATATTATTTTATTTCCACTGCTAGTGATTATTTACAAATGTTTTTGGCGCAAATGTCAACCTACAAATCCCGCCACAGAGCAGTCTACACAGACAATATGAACACATTTGTCCAACCATAACAGATGGATGGCTAATGCAGAAAGAGAGAATTGATGGCAACAACATCAATTTAATAAATGTAAGAATCTAGCACCACCATACATTTTATAAATGCAGAGACAGGCAGCCATCATGGCGTCAGTCTTTTTCGACTAGCTAGTATTGCATAGTGACACCTACTGATATGAACTGGTTATGCAGTTTTGGTTAGAATTAGGTGCAATGGAATGACTGACATTCAATAAAATCTACTTCATGCAAAGGGGGATATTATTTTCAAATAAAATGTTGAAAGTACACTGAACAAAAATATAAACGCAATATGTAAAGTGTTGGTACCATGTTTCATGAGCTGAAATAAAAGATCCCAGCAATGTTCCATATGCACAATAAGCTTATTTCTCTCAGATTTTAGTAAGAATTTCTCCTTTGCCAAGATAATCCATCCATCTGACAATTGTGGCATATCAAGAAGCTGATTAAACAGCATGATTATTACACAGGTGCACCTTGTACTGGAGACAATAAAAAGCCACTATAGAATGTACAGTTTTGCCACAGATGTTTCAAGTTTTGAGAGAGCCTGCAATTGGCATGCTGATGTCAAGAATGTCCACCAGAGCTGTTGCTAGAGAATTGAATGTTAATTTCTCTAATTTCTCCGGCTCCAACATAATTTTAGAGAATTTGGCAGTATGTCCAACCAGCATCACAACCACAGACCACGTGTATGACGTTGTGCGGGCGAGCGGTGTGCTGATTGTTAACGTTGTGAACAGAGTGCCCCATGGTGGCGTTGGGGTTATGGTATGGGCAGGCATAAGCTACGGACAATGAACACAATTGCATTTTTCGATGGCAATTTGCATGCACAGAGATACCATGATGAGATCTTGATGCCCATTGTCGCACCATTCATCCGCCGCCATCACCTCATGTTTCATGTTCATGTTCATGTTTCATGCACAGCCCCATGTCGCAAGGATCTGTACACCATTTCTGGAAGCTGAAAATGTCCCAGTTCTTCCATGGCCTGCATACTCATCAGACATGTCACCTATTAAACATGTTTGGAATGCTCTGGATCAACATGTATGACATCGTGTTCCAGTTCCCGCCAATATCCAACAACTTCGCACAGCCATTGGAGAGGAGTGGGGCAACATTTCACAGGACACACTCAACAGCCTGATCAGTTCTTTGTGAAGGAGATGTTTCGCACTGCATGAGGCAGATGGTGGTCACACCAGATACTGACTGGTTTTCTGATCCACACCCCTACCTTTTTTCTTGAGGTACACTATACTGTATATATAAAAGTATGTGGACACCCCTTCAAATTAGTGGATTCGGCTATTTCAGCCTCAATCGTTGCTGACAGGTGTATAAAATCGAGCACAAAGCCATGCAATCTCCATAGACAAACACTGGCAGTAGAACGACCTAACTGAAGAGCTCAGTGACTTTCAACGTGGCACCATCATAGAATACCACTTTTCCAACAAGTCAGTTCTTAATATTTCTGCCATGCTAGAGCTTCCCCGGTCAAATGTAAGTACTGTTATTGTGAAGTGGAAACTTCTAGGAGCAACAACGGTGAAGCCGCAAAGTAGTAGGCCATTTTGGTAGGCCGCGTAGTGCGTAAAAATCATCTGTCCTCGGTTGCAACGCTCACTACCGAGTTCAAAACTGCCTCTGGAAGCAACTGTTCGTTGGGAGCTTCCATAGACGAGTAGCGGCACACAAGCCTAAGATCACCATGCTCAATGCCAAGCATCGGCTAGTTAAAGCTCGCCGCCATTGGTCTCTGGAGCAGTGGAAACTCGTTCTCTGAAGTGATGAATGACGCTTTACCATCTGGCAGTCTGAGGTTGTTTTTCATGGTTCCGGGTAGACCCCTTAGTTCCAGTGAAGGGAAATCTTAATGCTACAACATACAAAGACATTCTAGACAATTCTGTGCTTCCAACTTTGTGGCAACAGTATGTGGAAGGCCATTTTCTGTTTCAGCATGACAATGCCCCGTACMCAAAGCGAGGTCCATAAAGAAATGGTTTGTCGAGATCAGTGTGGAAGAACTTGACTGGCCTGCACAGAGCCATGACCTCAACCTGATCGAACACTTTTGAATTGGAACGCCGATTGCGAGCCAGGCCTAATAGCCCAACATCAGTGCCACCTCACTAATGCTCTTGTGGCTGAATGGAAGTCCCCGCAGCAATGTTCCAACATCTAGTGGAAAGCCTTCCCAGAAGAGTGGAGGCTTTTATAGCAGCAAAGGGGGGACCAACTCCATATTAAGGACTATGATTTTGGAATGAGATTTTCGACGAGCATGGTCATCCAGTGTATCTGTGACCAACAGATGCATATCTGTATTCCCAATCATGTGAAATTCATAGATTAGGGAGAAATTATTTCCTAATATGAACTGTAATTGTTGCATGTCGCGTTTATATTTTGATTCAGGATAGTTCATTTAATGATTGAATATATGGATTTTACAGAAAATCAGTTACTACAGTGAGCGCCAGGAAACCAACCTCTGGTGGGCCAGATGAAGACCAGGACAACTACACATGGTTAGTGGTTGTATGACTTACACATAAAAAACRTTACAAAGTCTACTGTGTATATTGTTAAATGTAACCCGGCCTTGTTACAAAGTCTTCTATGTATAGTGTTAAATATAACCCTGCTTTGTTATAAAGTCTACTGTGTATAGTGTTAAATGAAACCCTACCTTGTTACAAACTCAAATCAAATCAAATTTTATTTGTCACATGCGCCGAATACAACAGGTGTGGACCTTACCATGAAATGCTTACTTACAAGCCCTTAATCAACCATGCAGTTCAAGAAATAGAGTTAAGAAAAWTTTTACTAAGTAAACTAAAGTAAAACATTTAATTAAAAGGTAAATAGTCCAGGTGGCCAACTTTGAACATTTCTTCAATTGCAGTTGCAAAATCCATCCAGCTATGATGAAACTGGCTCTCATGAGGACCGCCACAGGAAAGGAAGACCCAGAGTTGCCTCTGCTGCAGAGGATAAGTTCATAGGAACATTGTGTGTATAGAGTGAAATGTATATTTAAAGACATTGTAGGCTCAGCCCTTCTATAGCACTTCACTTAACTACAGAGTATGTTGTCCATTGAAGTTGTCTTTGGCTCTTTTGGTATCACATTCAAAATTAAAAATAACAAGGTTTGTGGTGGTTTGATCCACCTTAGGCCAGGAGTGCTTCCAATTCACATGACCCGACAAGAAAAAAAATTGACCTGTAGTCATAACACAGAAGAAAAGGGAAGCTATCTGTAATAATAATATTTTGTCATTGCCTACGAATAGGACAAGAGATTTACCTAACCAGGCCATGCGATCAGGAAATCTCCAGGCCTTACACATTTTGACAAACCACTTTTGAACCTGTGGTGCCACCTGTGGTGTGTGAGTGTGTGCAGACCTGTGTCTGAGTGTGCACAACCTTCAGGTTAAACAGATTGCCCTGTCTTATAAAACCCTTTCCCGGTCATTACAGTTGATATTTAGGAGGTGGACAGAGCCCATATGTGGTCATTACAGTAATATCCTCCAGATCGAGCCTGTATATTTTCTTTAACCACCAGCCAGCAGCAGGGTAAAGCGAGGGAGCTGGCAGGGAGCCACTCTCACAGAGAGTGAGTCCAGCAAACTTATTATGTGGCTTGTTAAGCACATTTACACTCCTGAACTTATTTGCCATAATAAAGGGGTTGAATTCTTACAGTATTGACTGTAATTTCGAAAAACACAATTCCACTTTGACGTTATGGAGTATTGCGTGGGGGCCAGTGACAAAAAAATCTCAATGTAATCAATTTTCAATTCAGGCTGTAACATAACACAATGTGGAAAAAGTCAAGGGGTATGAATACTTTCTGTTGGCACAGTAGATTAATAACCTTATTTATTTGTCCTTTTTTTACCTTCTAACACTGTATATGTTAAGGTATATGTATATTGTTATATTCAATCACTCATTTTTCAGAGACCTTTTATTGTCATTAGGGATGGTATACTCTTGGGAGTTTGTTAAGCTAGTGGAAGGTAGAGTGAAACCACTGAAGTAAACATACATCACTAATGAGTATGTTCTTGAAAGTAGATCAATTCCCATGTTTGAGATTTTCTTTTAGTATACATACTGTATATGTTCCATTCTTCAATAACTAGACTTTCAGTTTCCAGCTTCCCTCTCCCTTTTTATCACATTGCCACTTTTCTTCTCCCGCCCACCCCTCTCTCTCTCGCTCTCTCCACCTTCCATTGAGAAAGGGCTGTAATTAATTTCTCTTCCGACATCAAAATGGTTTAGAATTAGAGTGCTCATCCCTGGAGATCCCAGAGGTGCTGCCACAAAGTCATAAACCCCATCAGAGGGTCGTCACTAGTTACCACAGCCACAAAGTCATAAACCCCATCAGAGGGTCGTCACTAGTTCCCAGCCACAGTATAAACCCCATCAGAGGGTTGTCACTAGTTACAGCCACAGTCATAACCCATCAGAGGGTCGTCACTAGTTCCCACAGCCACAAAGTCATAACCCCATCAGAGGGTCGTCACTAGTTACCACAGCCACAAAGTCATAAACCCCATCAGAGGGTCGTCACTAGTTCCCACAGCCACAGTCATAAACCCCATCAGAGGGTTGTCACTAGTTCCCACAGCCACAGTCATAAACCCCATCAGAGGGTCGTACTAGTCCACAGCCAAAAGTCTATAACCCCATCAGAGGGTCGTCACTAGTTACCACAGCCACAAAGTCATAAACCCCATCAGAGGGTCGTCACTAGTTCCCACAGCCACAAAGTCATAAACCCTCAGAGAGGTCGTCACTAGTTCCCACAGCACAAGTCATAAACCCCATCAGAGGTCGTCACTAGTTCCACAGCCACAAAGTCATAAACCCCATCAGAGGGTCGTCACTAGTTCCCACAGCCACAAAGTCATAAACCCCATCAGAGGGTCGTCACTAGTTCCCACAGCCACAAAGTCATAAACGCCATCAGAGGGTCGTCACTAGTTCTCACAACCACACAGTCATAAACCCTGCCTATTTCTACAATTGATCTTCTTAAAATGTGATCTCACCTTAACCATGCTGCTAACCTCAAGTACATTTTTGTTTTCATTAATTTGTACTATATTTAGCCAATTTTGACTTTGTGGCCCTGCTATCTAGAGGAAAAGAATTGAAAAAAAAAGAAAAGAATTGAAAAAAWAAGAAAAGAAAAAAGAATTGCACACACAATCTCTCTATCACAGTTGTAAGTCAACAGAAGATTATGTAACTTGTTTATTGACATATAAAGTGTAGTTACTGTACTTCCTATTTCAGACATCTTGGAAGAGAATGGTGGTTAGATTCTAATGAGGCTGTCGTTCATAAACAATATTTTCTGGGTCACGTGAGACGCTGCAAGTAAAATAATCTCATACTTTGTAAATGTAATCAATAAGCAATGATGAACTTCATAGATGGAAAGGAACTGTTTGTAGTCAGTGTTGTCAGATGCAGCGTTATATACATCACAAGTAAATGTAATAAATAATGAACAATGAGTAACTATTAAATATGTATTTTTCATGACAACACGTCTGGGAAAGAGGTCATCATTTGGTTGTTATCTGTTTAAAGCAACGGCAGATCACAACAATGTAAAGACATTTTCTAATATTTATTAACAGCATAGTAAATTGGCAGCTCTCACTGATGTCAACATACAGTATTTAATGCTTAACCTGTCAATGGGTAATTTTAAAAAGGTATCCCCCCACAGACTTACTGTGAGCACTCAGAGAGGCAGCTCTGTACTTTGCATGACAATTACAACATATTCTTTATCGTCTGGGGTACATGCAGGGGTAAAGAGGATGTACTCTATAATGCATTTCCAACGTTCTATGAGAGCGGCATACGTATTGTCAGGACCTGATATACCAGGCATGCAGAAGAGATGTAACCGGAGATTTAATGAAACCATTCCTTTAGAACCGAAGGATAAATATTAATATACCCTAATGTGAAATAGTGCATCTCACCTTCCACTGACTGCAATTCTCAGAAAGCAAAAGGTACTATAATTGGTTTTGTGTGAATAATGTATAAAGCATTGACTGTGCTTAAGAAAACATTCAAACCAAGAAAGCACATGAAGTGGCAGTTATGTAAGGGGGCTAGGTGCAACTACTTACTGTAGTGTGCTTTCTGCTAGAGAGTGTGAAACACTGGAATGCTGCTACAGTAGCATCATAAAAAATAGTCCACGGTTCAGGTCAACCTATAATATCTTCATCTATGCACAAATTAAACTGTTCTATATATTTTTTTATGACTTTAGACACAGTATTACATTAAACCATTAAACGTTTAAACGTTTGAATATGTTTTCAGAAAAATTGTTTGTATCTTTGTTGATTCTCACGTCCCACCCTCAAGAAACTAAGAGGATTAAGTAAGTAAGGCGATAAATGGTTCCAGTTTCAGATAGTAATGACATCACACAGACTCCCTGGTCTGACCTTCATCTCTCCAAATACCTAAATGGTCCGACTTCTAAAGCAGGCAGGCAAACGTTGTGGGGAAAGGTCTGACGCAAGTCGGTCACAGATTAAGACTTAGGAGTTACTTCACTTCCTGGCTCACAGGAGGAAGGCTGACTCTACAGGCTAGAGGTTATCTCTAAGTCCTGTAACTTTGAGGCGGATGACAACTGGAAAAGACACAGTGTCCCCTTTACGCCTACTACACAGCCTGATACTGTCCCAGTATCACCTAGAGAATCACTTAGAGAGGTGTGTATTTCCTCTCCACTTACTAACCCATATCGTAAGGGAACATAACCTGCCTAGCTGGTGGCAACAGCTGTTGGGCATAGAGTAGTGACAGTAGCAAGATTGCCAAAATTGCCTATTAGTTGTCCAGAAATCAGGCCTGAAATTGGAATGATGCAGAAATTGACTTAGTACTTGATGTGATTTCACACATGCCATCAGGGAAAGTAGCCATCCAGCCAGTGTGTGTTTTTGCCTGTCTTCAAGGTGAATTTATTATTTTCGATTTTGGTCAAGATTAGCTATTTGATGTAGCCTACTGTTCAGTGCTTGTAACACTCATGTGTGTGCAATTGGGCCATAATATTGGTCAAGTGAATTTGAACACCAAGGCTTGTAGTCTTCCCATATTCACTGTTGTTGTTTTTTATGAAACGTGCTTCTGAGCTTTAGTTTTAGTGCACATATAGGATGTAAGGATGAACATATATCTGAATCTCTAATGGTAATAGCAAAGTCCTAATGGTCACCAAGCCATTCAGATGACCATTAACAAACTCATTGCGAGAGATATCATCATGAAAAGAGGGGAGAGAGAAATAGCGGGAGTTTTCAGTGCTGATTAACTTGATGATAGCCTCATTAATTCTCTGGTCCATTCACACACCAGCCCATTCCAAGTCTGCGGGGGGATGATTGTTGAAGCATATTGCATTTGGCTCAGTCAAAACCATGCCTAGGCCCTGGAGAGAGAGTCAACCCAGCGCTGACCCCGTTTAGCACAGCGGGGGAGTGCAGTGACAGGATGGATGTTATATGCCACCCCCCCACTCCCCCAACCCCCCAGCAATGCATGGAGCTGGCTGAAACAGTCAGCTACCATCCTTTTCCCCATCCACAATGTGTCAACTTCGTATGTCACTTTATAGGGACAGTGGGCGGGTCCTTGTCGGGCATCGCTTCTTGTGCGTGGCGACCCTGTCAAAGTTCAAAGGCCATCTAGAGCTGGTCCATTGTATCACAAGATTACACATTTCCCATCTGTTTTTCTGTTTGTGATAACATAATGATTATCAGACACAGTTACCTTGAACTTTGATTCAGAATATGAGATGACATCTGTCATATTCATTCATGACCACTGTATGTCAAATAGAATTAGCATATAACATATGCTAGATGTACAAGCTCTATGACATGGTTGGAGGAGTTCTAGATCCTACCGTGTGTACAGGAACATCAAGTACACAGTTATTTCAACACCACCCAGCGACATAATTTCAGTGATAAGGTTATAAATAGAAAATCTAAATCTCTTCAACATTCGTATTCAGGTATCTCAGGTAGCAAAGGGAAAGAGGGGTTGGAAGTCAGACAGGAGCATTTGGGCCCTATACTGATTATTATTTGTCCATTCGGGATTTAATGTACAGCTTGTGGCACGCTTCTCATTTGTGTGTGTGTGTGTGTCTTTGTATCTATGTGTGTACAGTTGACAACTCCTGGGAGGAATTCTCAACTGTCACTCAACCACTATCAACCTTTCTGATGGGTGACAAAATGACAAGTGTTTGGAAGAAGAGGAGGGTAGATGGGGGGGCAGAGGATGTTGTAGGAGAGCACAGATGAACCATCAGCTGGAACGGGAGACTTGTCACTTAGCCCTGTGTAGGCAACACCTACTAAGACACTTTATGTTGGTGTTTCCTTTATTTTGGTAGTTACATGCAGACCTATATGTGTATACTGTCCACCTTGCCAACATTAGAATGAATCATTCATCAGAATCTAAAGGATATTCACACATCAATGTCACAATTCAGACTACAGTTGTACTATTGTGGTCTAAAGCGAAACGTCACGTGATTAATAGGATAGTTACAAATAAGTTTTTACCAAATTAAGTTTTATTGCTTTGACCAATGAGGCAGCTAACTCCATGTCCACAACAAGGCTTGGTCTCCTGCATGCACTGTTCAATAATATACTTTAACAATAGCATATATATTTTGTTTCTTCCAAGGAATACAATATAAAATAGGTTCAGCTTCTATATTCACTTTGATATGTAAAATAATTTGTTCTAAGTTACAGTTGTACACTTGACACTTGTTGAGTAAGCAAACAAACATTTTAAATTCAACCTAGCTCTTTCAATTCCTGCGGCGTAATCTTCTCTATGCACAAAGACTAATCCTGTCCTCATTGTAGGAAGTGCACCGAACATTCTTGTCCTTATTCAAGAAGTTTGCTCTTGTTTATGTCTGAGCGTTGTTTTATTTATTTTCTAGGAGTACTGCATGTCTAATATATCCTACATACTCCAATCATAATAGTTGCTATGATTGTTGCAATCACCTTTCCTTTCCTCACACACTGCAAGGTAGATGGGCTGCTCTGCAAATATACCAACTACACAGTAGTCTTGAATCTATCTACATTGTGCAGGTATTCTTCCCTAATTGTAAGGTGAACAGAATGTGACACAGGATTCACAGTGAGTTATGTCTTGTGAAGTACAGTATATTATCTCTGTGTGTGATTTGTGAAACTGTCTCTATGATTTGTGTGCTTTTCGTGTGGTTCCCTGGCTCTTCCCTCAGCCTTATCAAATTGATATGCGTAAATGTTTTCCTACCCTTGTGGAGATGCCTCGGTCCCTCCGGGGAGCCCGTGTGTGTCCGTGAAAGAGAGAGACAGAGAGAGAGAGAGACAGAGAGAGAGACAGAGAGAGTTCCAAGCCCTCCAATCACTGCTCTGTGTGTGCCTGTGAGTGAGTGAGTGAGTGAGTGAGTGAGTGAGTGAGTGAGTGAGTGTTTGTTGTGTGTGTGTGTGTGTGTGTGTGTGGTGTGTGTGTGTGTGTGTGTGTGTGTGTGTGTGTGTGTGTGTGTGTGTGTGTGTGTGTGTGGTGTGTGTGTGTGTGTTGTGGGTGTGTGTGTGTGTGTGTGTGTGTGTGTGTTGTGAAGGGGGCTGACGTACTCTCTTCTCCCTGAGGGATAGCAGCAGCAGCAGTGATGCGTAGAGAGGTCACGCGTGTCCAGGGCTTTTCCCCTCCTCGCTCTCCTTCTGGCAGACATCCCAGGAAGCTGGCACTCAACCCACGTCACAGCTGGACGGGGTCCCATGACCTTTGACCCTACATAATACTGTCCGAATCCAAAAGATGACAGAACACAGACAGGCCTCCAGGAGAGAGAGGATCACTGGCTTTAATCCACATGCAGCAGTTCCTGTTATTATGGCGTCAGGATCACTGCACTTGTTTGTTTTTCATCTCTTTTTATATAATCACAACATTATACGTAAGCAAAACAATATGATTAGTGAATTGGGAATCATATGAAGAAGTTTTGGAAACCGCTGAACTGACATTGAGGACATGAGGCCATAAAGAATTTATGCATTTTATCAAGTAAAAGAGTGCCATTGTCTTTTGCATGGTATACTGTAACTGCCAAGCATTAGAAACCTGGATGAGTACTGTTAACATCTTGCTCATGTTAACAGAGGGTGTACAGTATACAACAACCCCCATGAAGTTGTGACATTTTAGCAGAATTCCTGTGGAATATGTTCCATCTGTCTGCCATCTGTTTTTAATCTGGTAATTGTTACTTTTAGGATGGCCTGTATTACAAATGTTCTCATGTAATGGAAGGAGACTATTAAGAACCACTGAGAAAGCTTGGTGTGGCAGTATGAAAGCTCTAGCCCATTCCAAGTTCAGAACTGTCCCGGGAGTTCAAGTGTTAGTTATAATTATAGTACAGATGTAAGATCTTAATATGAGCCAGTTTGATACAGCAGGAAATTAATCCTGCAGCAACAACAAATGTGAAATATTATGTAGGGTTTGATACATTTTTCGTAAAATAAAATTGCGTCTGAAATTTGAAAGTGGAAATTACTTAACTTTATTTAATTATTAACTTCAGAAGCCGTTTTAATACTTCATATACACAACACGTCCTGCAACAAGGTGATCAAATTAAGATCCTACATATGTACTCCTTTCTATGACGTCAACTGCTGATGTTCAATACCAGGGTCCTCTCAAACATATCTGAACATGGTGTAGGTTATGCATATTGTGGTACTGGGCATTCATTTATGAATGGAAGGCCACATACTGTATTTTTATTTATTATGGATCCCTATTAATTCCTGCCAAGGCAGCAGCTAATCTTCGTGGGGTCTAGCCAATATTAAGCAGTTATATACAAATCAAAACATTACATTACACAACAGATTTCACAACACATTAAGTGTGTGCCCTCAGGCCCCTACTCTACTACTACATATCTACAACTCAAAAATAACTTTAAAACATGTGTATGTGTGTGTGTAGTGCGTATGTTATCATCACTGCGTGTGTATGCGTGTGTCTGTGCCTGTGTCTTTTCACAGTTCCCGCTGTTCCATAAGGTGTATTTTTATCTGTTTTTTAAATTCTGATTTTACTGCTAGCATGAGTTACTTGATGTCAGTGGTGGAAAAAGTACACAATTGTCATACTTGAGTAAAAGTAAGATACCTTAATAGAAAATGACTCAATAAAAGTGAAACTCACCCAGTAAAATACTGCTTGTTTCAAATTATTTAGTTTTAAATATACTTAAGTATCAAATTAAATGTAATTGCTAAAATATACATCAGTATCAAAAGTAAAGGTATAAATAACTTCAAAGTCCTTATTTTAAGGAAACCAGACAGCACAATTTGTTTTATTTTATTTACAGACAGCCAGGGGCACACCCAAACATAATTTCTCACATAATTTACAAACAAAKCATTTGTGTTTAATGAGTCCGCCAGATCAGAGGCAGTAGAGATGACCAGGGATGTTCTCTTGATAAGTGTGTGAATTGGACCATTTTACTGTCCTGCTAAGCATAAAAAATATAACAAGAACTTTTGGGTGTCAGGGAAAATGTCTGTAGTAAAAAGTATATTATTTTATTCAGGAATGTAGTGAAATAAAAGTTTTCTAAAATATACAGTACCAGTCAAAAGTTTGGACACACCTGCTCATTCAAGGGCTTTTCTTTGTTTTTACTATTATCTACAGTGTAGAATAATAGTGAAGACATCGAAAATATATAATAACACATGGAATCATGTAGTAACCAAAAAGTGATAAACAAATCAAAATATATTTCATATTTGAGATTCTTCAAAGTATCCACCCTATGCCTTAATGACAGCTTTGCACACCCTCAGCATTCTCTCAACCAGCACACTCTTGGCATTCTCTCAGCCTGGAATGCATTTCAATTAACAGGTGTGCCTTGTTAAAAGTAAATTTGTGGAATTTCTTTCCTTCTTAATTGTTTGAGCCAATAAGTTGTGTTGTGACAAGGTATGGGTGGTATACAGAAGATAGCCCTATTCGGTAAAATACCAAGTCCATATTATGGCAAGAACAGCTAAAATAAGCGAAGAGAAATGACAGTCCATCAATACTTTAACACAAGAATGTCAATCAATATGGAGCATTTCAAKAATTTTTTAAGTTTCTTCAAGTGCAGTTGCAAAAACCATCAAGCGCTTTGATGAAACTGGCTCTCAAGAGGACCGCCACAGGAAAGGAAGATCCAAAGTTCATTAGAGTTTACTGCACCTCAGATTGCAGTCCAAATAAATGCTTCACAGAGTTCAAGAGACACATCTCAACATCGACTGTTCAGAGGAGACTGTGTGAATCAGGCCTTCATGGTTGAATTGCTCCAAAGAAACCACTACTAAAGGACACCAATAACAAGAAGAGACTTGCTTGGGCCAAGAAACACGAGCAATCAACAAATCTGTCCTTTGGTCTGATGAGTCCAAATTTGAGATTTTTGGTTCCAACCGTTGTGTTTTTGTGAGACGCAGATTAGGTGAACGGATGATCTCTGCATGTGTGGTTCCCACCGTGAAGCATGGAGGAGGAGGTGTGATGGTGTGGAGGTGCTTTGCTGGTTACACTGTCAGTGATTTATTTAGTATTCAAGGCACACTTAACCAGCATGGCTACCACAGCATTCTGCAGCAATACGCCATCTCATCTTGTTTGTGTTTAGTGGGACTATCATTTGTTTTTCAACAGGACAATGACCCAAAACACACCTCAAGTCTGGGTAAGGGCTTTTTGACCAAGGAGAGGGATGGGGTGCTGCATTAGATTACCCGACCTTGAGTTGGACCGCAGAGTGAAGGAAGCTCAGCCAACAAGTGCTCAGCATACTTTGAAGAATCTAAAATCTATAATATATTTTGATTTGTTTAATATTTTTTAGGTTATCATATGTGTTATTTCATACAATGCAGAAATAGTTAAAGTAAATAAAAACCCTTGAATGAGTAGGTGTGTCCAAACTTTTGACTGGTACTGTAAATGGTAAAGTAAATTACAGATACCCCCCAAAAAAMGACTTTAAAGTGTTTTTTTAAAGTACGTTACACCACTGCTTGATGTGGAATAGAGTTCCATGTAGTCATGGCTCTATGTAGTACTGTGCGCCTCCCATAGTCTGTTCTGGACTTTAGGACTGTGAAGAAACCTCTGGTGGCATGTCTTGTGGGGTATGCATGGGTGTCTGAGCTGTGTGCTAGTAGTTTAAATCGACAGCTCGGTGCATTCTCACAAATAAAAGTAGTGATGAAGTYAATCCCTCCTCTACTTTGAGCCATGAGAGATTGACATGCATATTATTCATGTTAACTCTCCATGTACATTTAAGGCCAGCCGTGCTGCCCTGTTCTGGGCCAATTGTCATTTTCTTAAGTCCCTCTTTGTAGCACCTGACCACACGAATGAACAGTAGTCCAGGTGCGACAAAACTAGGACCTGTAGGACCTGCCTTGTTGATAGTGCTGTTAAGAAAGCAGAGCAACACTTTATTATGGACAGACCTCTCTCCATCTTAGTTACTGTTGCATCAATTTGTTTTGACCATGACAGTTTACCATCCAGGGTTACTGCAAGCAGTTTAGTCTCTTTAACTTGCTCAAGTTGCACATTATTCATTACAATATTTAGTTGAGGTTTAGGGTTTACTGAATGACTTGTCCCAAATACAATGCTTTTCGTTTTTGAAATATTTAGCACTAACTTATTCTTGCCATCCATTCTAAAACTGACTGCAGCTCTTTGTTAAGTGTTGCAGTGATTTCACTTTCTGTGGTAGCTGACCCTGACACACAGGCTTTAGTCGGAGCCAGTGGCAGTTCATTAGTAAAGATTGAAAAACTAAGGGGCTTTGAGAGCTGCCCTGGGGAATGCCTGACTCTACTTGGATTATGTTGGAGAGTCTTCCATTAAAGAATACCCTCTGTGTTCTGTTAGACAAGTAACTCTCGATCCCCAATATAGCAAGGAATGTTTTAGTAATAAGGCACGAGGGGGTGTGGTATATGGTCAATATACCACAGCTAAGGGCTGTTCTTAATTAAGTGTGATGCAACGTTTAGTGCCTGGATACAGCCCTAAGCCGTGGTATATTGGCCATATACCACAAACCCGAGGTGCCTTATTCCTATTATAAACTGGTTACCAACGTAATTAGTAAAAATAAATGTTTTGCCATACGCGTGGTATACGGTCTTATATACCACGGCTTTCAGACAATCAGCATTCAGATATCAAACCACCTAGTTTATACAGAGCCATAACACATACATTTTTTCAGCAGCATATTGTGATCAATAATGTCAAAAGCTGCAAAACAGGTCCCACAATCTTTTTATTATACATTTCTCTCAGCCAATTATCAGTCATTTGTGTAAGTGGCGTACATGTTGAATGCCCCTCCCTATAAGCGTGCTGAAAATCTGTTGCTAATTTGTTTACTTTGAAAATGTATTGCATCTGGTCAAACACCTTTTTTTTTTACAAAAGTTTACTAAGGGTTGGTAATAGGTTGATTGGTTGGCTGTTTGAGCCAGTAAGGGTGCTTGCTATTCTTGGTCAGCGGAATGACTTTTCCTTCCCTCCAGGCCTGAGGGCACACACTTTGCTGTAGGCTTAGATTGAAGAGATGGCAAATAGGAGTGGCAATATCGTCTACTTGGGTTAGGGTTATATCGTCTGACCAAACCAAAAAGAGACATAAAAAGGCTCTCTAAGGTCAGGGCGTAACACTGCTATCATCCTCAGTAATGTTTCATCCAAGTTGTCAGACGCTGATGGCTTGTCATTGTTGATAGAAAACAAACATTTTTTCACCTCTTCCACACTCACTTTACGGAATTCAAAATGACAATGCTTGTCTTTCATAATTTGGTCAGTTATGCATGGATGTGTAGGTTCATAATTTGTTGTTGACATGTCATGCCCAAATCTGCTAATCTTGCCAATGGAAAAAAAGCATTAAAGTAGTTGGCAATATCAATGGGTTTTATGATGAATGAGCCATCTGATTCAATGAACGATGGAGCCGGGTTTGCCTTTTTGCCCATTTTTTTTTTAAGGTGCTCCAAAATTCTTTACTATCATCCTTTATATCATATATCTTTGTTTCATTGGGCAGTTTATTTTTATTCAGTTTAGTCACATGATTTCTAAATGTACAGTATGTTTGCCAATCGGTTGTGCAGCCAGACTTATTTGCCATTCCTTTGGCCTCATCCCTCTCAACCATACATTTTTTTCAATTCCTCATTAATCCACAAGGATGAACAGTTTTTACAGTAATTTTCTTAATGGGTGCATGCTTATTAGTATCTGGAGTAAGCTATTTCATAAATGTGTCAAGTGCAGCATCTGGTTGCTCGTCATTACACACCACAGACCAGCAAACATAGGAATCACTATAAAATGTATTGTATGACTTCTTATACACTATATTAAGCCCAGCTTTAGGAACGTTGGTTTTTCTAGATATGGCTACTATATTATGATCACTACATCCGATGGATTTGGATACTACTCTAGAGCAGATTTCTGCAGCATTAGTAAGATGTGATCAATACACGTGCATGATTTCAAGCGTTTTATTGAGTGGGCCGCTTGATGAAAGCCAGTCAATATTTTTTCTATTTTTTATTTAACATTTATTTAAGTAGGCAAATCAGTTAAGAACAAATTCTTATTTACAATGACAGCCTACCCCAGCCAAAACCTAACCCAGACGATGCTGGGCCAATTGTGCGCCGCCATATGGGACTCTCAATCACGGCCAGTTGTAATACAGCCTGAAATCGAACCAGGGTCTGTAGTGACGCCTCTAGCACTGAGATGCAGTGCCTTAGACCGCTGCACCACTCGGGAGCCCAAATTTAAGTCACCCAGAAAATATACCTCTGTTGATATCACATACATTATCAAGCATTTCACACATATTATCCAGATACTGACTGTTAGCACTTGGTGGTCTACAGCAGCTTCCCACCAGAATGGGCTTTAGGTGAGGCAGGTGAACCTGTAGCCATATTACTTCAACAGCATTTGACATGAGATCCTCTTTAAGCTTTACAGGAATTTGACTCAGAACATCAACTGCAACACCTCCAGTATTGTATTCCTGTCTCTTTTGAAGATGTTGAAACCATGTATTGCTACCACTGTATCATAAAAGGTATTATCCAAGTGAGTTTCAGAGATAGTAAGTATATGAATGTTGTGTTACTAGCAACTTATCGATGTCATGAACCTTGTTTCTTAGGCTGCATATGTTAATGTGGGCTATTTTTAGCACTTTTCTGGGATTCTTGATTGTATTTATTGCTTTACTTGGAGGCTTATCAGAGGTAGACATGACAGTGATGTTTATGTATCAGCTGATAGTGCAGGGTATAATGGGATATGCTTAAGAAAATAAATGGCTTTAACTTATAAAGAAATGAGGAATGGGAAAGGATACCTGTAGTTGTATGGATTGTATCTGTACATGTGAAGAGTGTCTTGATGTGCTTGGTATAGAGTTGTTATACAGTTCAGTATAGGTGAATGTTAGTAAAAAAAATGCTCCGGGGAATGATTCAAACTCTTTCAAAGTCCAAGATGCTGGACTACACTCATTCCCCCTGAAAGACCTGATCCTGTTGAATGTCTGTACAGACAGACCTCCCCACACTCATCTACAGCCATTCATTATTCATTCCACAAGGGGGCACACTTCAAAACAGCACAGGTAAAACTGAATAATACATAAAACAAATTTGGAAAATATGATTCATAACGAATTCAGTATGAAGTTGTCTGATGTCTCTGATGAAGGCAGGTAAAAGACAAAGTATACCCAGATACCAAATCTGGCGCCCTGTGGAGAGGCTGAATGGGCAGAGGGCAGGAAGTGTTGTATGATAAACAGAGGGGGTCTGTGTCAATGGGGTGTAAGTGTGTTCATGGTTGGGAGTGGAGCCTGTGAAATGCAGGTTTCCTCGATGCATCTTCTGTACAGAGCTGAGTTAGACTGTATTCAGATGAGGTACTGAATGCAAAGCTAGTCAAATTGGATCAAAGATGCACCCCACAGACAACCCATCAATATTCTCATCACATCACCCCGTCTACCAATTTTCAGACTGCCAGCCAAAAGCTCCCCTGTGAACAACCATCAAGCTAAGGTCTCTCTCTCTCCTTGCCTGACACGCACATATGCATGTTGATACACACACACAAATCCCGTTTTGTGGAGTTTAACAAAGTGTTCCAGGAGGTGTGCCAACATGGTTAAATGAATTCATGATGTACATATCCTTAGTCACTGTTTAACTAGAGGCAAAAGGTACGTAACCAGGTTTGCTATACATATACAACCATGAATCAGTTGCCCCAAAACTACCCCCTGGGCTGTTATGGATTTTTTAAGGAAATAAACAACAAAACATGTACCTCTTTGTAGCAAAACTTGGTTTAAATACTATATTTAGGGTATGTCAATTACTTTCAAAGTAATTTGGAAGTAAGTGGTTTAATAATTGAATGTATTTGGAAATACACTTGGAAAGTACAGTATAGGCATATATCTGAAAATACTCAAATACACAGTATTTATACAAATACTTGAATACTCAAATCAAATGTATTTATATAGCCCTTCTTACATCAGCTGATATCTCAAAGTGCTGTACAGAAACCCAGCCTAAAACCCCAAACAGCAAGCAATACAGGTGTAGAAGCACGGTGGCTAGGAAAAACTCCCTAGAAAGGCCAAAACCTAGGAAGAAACCTAGAGAGGAACCAGGCTATGAGGGGTGGCCAGTCCTCTTCTGGCTGTGCCGGGTGGAGATTATAACAGAACATGGCCAAAATGTTCAAATGTTCATAAATGACCAGCATGTTCAAATAATAATAATCACAGTAGTTGTTGAGGGTGCAGCAAGTCAGGACCTCAGGAGTAAGTTGTCAGTTGGCTTTTCATAGCCGATCATTAAGAGTATCTCTACCGCTCCTGCTGTCTCTAGAGAGTTGAAAACAGCAGGTCTGGGACAGGTAGCACGTCCGGTGAACAGGTCAGGGTTCCATAGTCGCAGGCAGAACAGTTGAAACTGGAGCAGCAGCACGGTCAGGTGGACTGGGGACAGCAAGGAGTCATCATGCCAGGTAGTCCTGAGGCATGGTCCTAGGGCTCAGGTCCTCCGAGAGAGAAAGAAAGAAAGAAAGAGAGAAAGAGAGAGAGAATTAGAGAGAGCATACTTAAATTCACACAGGACACCGGATAAGACAGGAGAAGTACTACAGATATAACAAACTGACCCTAGCCCCCCGACACAAACTACTGCAGCATAAATACTGGAGGCTGATACAGGAGGGGTCAGGAGACACTGTGGCCCCATCCGATGATACCCCCGGACAGGGTCAAACAGGAAGGATATAACCCCACCCACTTTGCCAAAGCACAGCCCCCACACCCCTGAAGGGATATCTTCAACCACCAACTTACCATCCTGAGACCAGGCCGAGTATAGCCCACAAAGATCTCCGCCACGGCACAACCCAAAGGGGGGCGCCAACCCAGACAGGAAGATCACGTCAGTGACTCAACTTACTCAAGTGACGCACCCCTCCTAGGGACGGCATGAAAGAGCACCAGTAAGCCAGTGACTCAGACCCTGCAATAGGGTTAGAGGCAGAGAATCCCAGTGGAGAGAGGGCAACCGGCCAGGCAGAGACAGCAAGGGCGGTTCGTTGCTCCAGAGCCTTTCCGTTCACCTTCACACTCCTGCGCCAGACTACACTCAATCATATGACACACTGAAGAGATGAGTCTTCAGTAAAGACTTAAAAGTTGAGACCGAGTCTATGTCTCTCACATGGGTAGGCAGATCATTCCATAAAAATTGAGCTCTATAGGAGAAAGCCCTGCCTCCAGCTGTTTGCTTAGAAATTCTAGGGACAATTAGGAGGCCTGCGTCTTGTGACCGTAGCGTACGTGTAGGTATGTACGGCAGGACCAAATCGGAAAGATAGGTAGGAGCAAGCCCATGTAATGCTTTGTAGGTTAGCAGTAAAACCTTGAAATCAGCCCATACCTTGCATTTGCTCCCATGCATTTGGACCAGTTCTGTTTGGTATTTGAAGTAACGTATTAGGAAAATAGTCAAATACACAGAAAATACATATTTAAATAAAAAATAGTCAAATACACAGAAAATACATATTTAAATAACAAATACTCAAATACACATGTATTTGAGCCCAGACGTGGTGAACCCAGGTCTGCTTTGGTGCCATGTTGTTGATTGGTTTGAGAGTATGATCTGTGGTCATACTCTAAATTCCAAGCATCTGCCTCTAACCCTAGGAAGCTCTTTGCCACCTTCTCCTCCCTCCTGAATCCTCCTCCCCTCCTCCCCCCTCCTCCCTCTCTGCTGATGACTTCGTCAACCATTTTGAAAAGAAGGTCGACGACATCCGATCCTCGTTTGCTAAGTCAAACGACACAGCTTGGTTTGCTCACACGCCTACCCTGTCGTTGACCTCTTCTTCCCCTCTCTCTCAATGAAATCTGCGTCTGTTGATCGCCGGCGCACAACAACTGCCGCTGACCCATCCCCTCCTCTCTTCTCCAGACCATTTCCGGAGACCTTCTCCTACCTCCCCGCTTCATCAACTCATCCTTGACCGCTGGCTACGTCCCTTCCGTCTTTTTAAGAGAGCGAGAGTTGCACCCCTTCTGAAAAAAAAACTTCACTCGATCCCTCCGATGTCAACAACTACAGACCAGTATCCCTCCTTTTTTTTTCTCCAAAACTCTTGAACGTGCCGTCCTTGGCCAGCTCTCCTGCTATCTCTCTCAGAATGACTTCTTGATCCAAATCAGTCAGGTTCCAGACTAGTCATTAACTGAGACTGCTCTTTTCTCTGTGTTCACGGAGGCGCTCCGCACTGTAAAGCTAACTCTCTCTCCTCTGCTCTCATCCTTCAGACCTATCGCTGCCTTTATACTGTGACCATCAGATCCTCCTTCTCCACCGCTCTCCGAGCTGGGTCATTCTCGGCGCGGCCACGCTTGGATTGCGTCCTACCTGACAGGTCGCTCCTACCAGGTGGCCGTCGGCGAGAATCTGTCTCCGCACCACGTGCTCTCACCACTGGTGTCCCCCGGGCTCTGTTCTAGGCCCTCTCCTATTCTCGGTTATACACCAAGTCACTTGGCTCTGTCATATCCTCACATGGTCTCTCCTATCATTGCTATGCAGACCGACACACAATTAATCTTCTCCTTTCCCCCTCTGATAACCAGGTGGTGATTCGCATCTCTGCATGTCTGGCAGACATATCAGTGTGGATGACGGATCACACCTCAAGCTGAACCTCGGCAAGACGGAGCTGCTCTTCCTCCGGGAAAGGACTGCCCGTTCCATGATCTCGCCATCACGGTTGACAACTCCATTGTGTCCTCCTCCCAGAGTGCTAAGAACCTTGGCGTGATCCTGGACAACACCCTGTCGTTCTCAACTAACATCAAGGCGGTGACCCGTTCCTGTAGGTTCATGCTCTACAACATTCGCAGAGTACGACCCTGCCTCACGCAGGAAGCGGCGCAGGTCCTAATCCAGGCACTTGTCATCTCCCGTCTGGATTACTGCAACTCGCTGTTGGCTGGTCCCTGCCTGTGCCATTAAACCCCTACAACTCATCCAGAACGCCGCAGCCGTCTGGTGTTCAACTTTCCCAAGTTCTCTCACGTCACCCGCTCCTCCGCTCTCTCCACTGCTTCCAGTTGAAGCTCGCATCCGCTACAAGACCATGGGCTTGCCTACGGACTGTGAGGGAACGGCACCTCCGTACCTTCAGGCTCTGATCAGGCCCTACACCCAAACAAGGGCACTGCGTTCATCCACCTCTGGCCTGCTCGCCTCCCTACCTCTGAGGAAGTACAGTTCCCGCTCAGCCCAGTCAAAACTGTTCGCTGCTCTGGCACCCAATGGTGGAACAAACTCCCTCACGACGCCAGGTCAGCGGAGTCAATCACCACCTTCCGGAGACACCTGAAACCCCACCTCTTTAAGGAATACCTAGGATAGGATAAAGTAATCCTTCTAACCCCCCCCCCCTAAAAGAGTTAGATGCACTATTGTAAAGTGGTTGTTCCACTGGATATCATAAGGTGAATGCACCAATTTGTAAGTCGCTCTGGATAAGAGCGTCTGCTAAATGACTTAAATGTAAATGTAAATGTAATATGATGTGATTTGTGTGTGCCACAAGTTTTATTCTAACATACCTCACTCCCGTTTTTTCTACATTTCAGTTCAGTCTTTCCCGTGGGTGGTCTACTGAAGTCCTTCACCTGACATTGGGAGCTGTGAGGAAGATGTAGTCCTCGGTGACTGCAGAGAAGACTGCCACAGCGATCACTGATGACTTTTATATGCATACCTGTGGGATAGTGTAGGCTCTATGTGGGAATGTTACAGAGAAATATTTCACCCAATAACCCCTGAGTTCAGAGTCAGACAGAACCTCAGGAAGGCGCCAACATGCTAATTTCCCTTGACACTGATGCTATTGACCTGTATAGGGTTAGTCACTACTCAGTGGTTTCAATATAACAGGAAATGACTGTCATCTTGAATAGCATATAGTAATAATCTGTGGTCATTTCAGTTGTATTCAAAGGTTGGCAGTACACGTAAAAGGCTATAGTATGTCAATTTAAATGAGTCCTTTCAGAAGAGCGGGTGCTCTCCTATCCTCCTTAGCAACATTTGTTCAATAAATGCTACATTAATCCCTACAACACCAGATTTAGTGAACGAGCTCAACCCAGGATCACAGATAAAAATGACATTTTTTGCATGCAGTACACACTTTTGTACACAGTCCATTTCAATCACAGATCAAGACAGTGGGTTACTTAACCCTTTAACCTAACTCCTAAACCTAACCCTTTATCTATTTAGCTAGCATGTTAACTATCCCTAATCTTAACCCCTAACCCCTAACCCCTAAATCTAAACCTAACCTTAACCCCTAACCCTAACCTTAACACCTAGCCTTGCTAACGTTAGCCACCTAGCTAGCCTAGCTAATGTTAGCCACAACAAATTGGAATTTGTGTAATATACACGAATGCGTTATGAAGAAAGAAAATTGTGTAATACACACAAAATGCTTTGTGATGAAAATCATGTAATACACATGGGCCTTTCACGAATTTCGAATAAGTAATTTGTGTCTATTTCACAATAAGTTGTGATAGTGTGTTGAGGAGCTAGCTACTTGTCTCAATGTCAACTTAAAACTCAACAAAAGACACATTTTCTTACTTAAAAAGAAATGTGACCGGACCTAGTTGTCCAATGTGTGCATAGGCCTGAGGAAGAGTATATATATATATTTACTGTTGATAATGGGGATTCAAAAGCAAAATGGCTAATAGCCCGAGGACACACAGCAGAGGGGGCAACATTAAAGTATCCATGGGAGGAAAGCCCCCTCAGCCATTCCCTGCATAGCTTTTGAACATAGTGTATGTCTGTAAATCAACCAGGATACCTATCATTAAGCTTCAGAGAATTGAGAAGCTAACACTGGATTCCATATCCAGTGCCTTCAGAAATAATTCATACCCCTTAATGTATTCAATTTTCTTTGTTACAGCCTGATTTCAAAATGGATTCAATTTYTTTTTAAAGCTCACCCATCTACACTCAGACCCCATAATGAAAAGGTCAAACATGTTTTTAGAAATCTTTGCAAATATATTGAAAATAGAAATATCTAATTTACAGAAGTATTCATACCCCTGAGTTAGAGTCAGCTTTGTTAGAGTCAGTCTTTCTGGGAAAGTCTAAGAGCTTTGCACACCTGGATTGTACAATATTTGCACAGTAGTTTTGACTTAAATCAACTTGGAGCCTTCAAAATCTTCAAGCTCTGTCAAGTTGGTTGTTGATCATTGCTACACAGACATTTTCAAGTCTTGCCATAGATTTTCAAGTCGATTTAAGTCAAAACTCCTGTATAACTATGCCACTCGGGAACATTCAATGTCATCTTGGTAAGAAACTCCAGTGTATATTTGTCTCCCAGTGTCTGTTAGAAAGCAGACTGAAGCAGGTTTTTCTATAGAATATTGCCTGTGCTTAGCTCTTTGCCGATAACATTGCTAGACAAYCATTTTCAAGTCTTGCCATAGATTTTCAAGCAGATTTAAGTCAAAACTGTAACTCGGCCACTCAGGAAAATTCACTGTTAACATCCATCACTGTCATTTTGTGTGTACGTGTATACTTGTTTCATGTACAATACCATTTTTACCCTAATTGTTTTTCAATGGCAATTTAATGTATATCGACTGTTTATGAGTGTTAAAGGGATAGTTCGGGATTTTGGCAATGAGTCCCTTTATCTACTTCCCCAGAATCAGATGAACTTGTGGATACCATTTTTTATGTCTGAAATGAAATTGCTAATTTGCGTTAGTGCAATTGCAAACAAGCCTTAGCGCAATGACTGGAAGTTCCTGTTCCTGTAGACTTCCAGTTATTGAGCAAATGCTGGTTAGCACTGGCTCGCAAAATTATCTCTAACTTTCTTCATACTGGACGCAGATACATAAAAAGTGTATCAATGAGTTCATCTGGCTCTGGGGAAGTAGATGAAGATACAATACAGAACTATCCCTTTAATGAATGTTTGAAGTGCAAATACTATGAACACATTCTAAAGATGGAATAATACTTTTTGTTGGATTTGCATCTGAGAATTGACAAGCAATACAAGGATAATAGAAAGAAATAAAGAGAGGACACCAGTGGGAATAACAAATCTGTAAAAAAAAACATTCATATTCGATAAGCAGTTGGGGACCATACTGAACGTTTGTCCTTTTTTTTGTTGCTATCCTAAAGTAAAGGTRCAGAGATACAACAAGAAAGGGCTGGCATGGAGGCTTACCATGACAACAAGAACAACATAGACAATGTCAGCTAGAATAGCTTGTTATGTTTGTAATGCTCTGTTGATTTGAATGGGAAGCAGAGCTCTCGCAAAGCCATCAACAGAAAGCATTCTCTATTCTTTTGTGCTTGAAAAGGAGTTTCTTCGTTGTGGTTTTTGAATAGCACTCAGTCGTATAGGCTAAGCTCCACTAGCTAGAAGATAAGAAAAGAGGATCAATGCAGGTGAAATGGAAGGATAGAAAATGTTTTCTATTTCTTCAGATGCAAGACGTTGAGTCAATGATTTAAAGGCCTTAAGGATAACGGCCTTTATGAGGCCTTCCTATCATTGACTCAGCGTCTTGCATCCAAAGAAATAGAAAACATTTTATGAGAGCTGAATGGCACCTCGCGGAGGAGGGAACAATTGCCCATGACTTAGCCAAGACTGAAAACTCCTAAAGATATTCATCATCCAGAAAGAACAAACGCTGGTAAACAGTGTACTGCAGGCTACGATGGAGAGAGTGATGCAAACTCCACTTATAAGTGTGCAGATTAGTCATGGATGGTATAAAATCCAAGGACCTTTCTTTGCTTGCTTTCCACATTGAACGCATTCAGAATGTATAACTTGAATGTCTCTCGCTGTTTGCTTTATGGCCTGTTATTGTTGGCTAGAAGGGATATAAAGTGCTCTATTGTATGGTTATCAATGTGAACGAGCCTAACTGTACACTTACTGTATACACTGTCTGAATGAACATAGGCTCAGAGAGAGGATCATGGAGAGTTCAAGAACGTACAGACACACCTGGGACTACTCACATGCACCAGGAATTATTCTCGAGAGATACTCAATAGAAGACTTGGTACTCTACAATGGACATTCAGGATGTCCCTTTGGGTATGTAATGCTTTCATGTTGTCAAGGCAGCATATTTGAAGGCAGGTCTATGAAATAACAGCACAGGAATCACGGAAGCGTACAGCTAACAACAGCATGACCAGCTTTATTTCCTACCTTTTCTTTCATTGTGGAAACTAGGCCCCACTCCTCTGTACCTGAATGTCCCTGCAAGGGCTCTGGAGAGGAGAGGCAATTTTTTTGTCCCCATATTGCTGTGCTGCCCTGTGCCTGCTTGATTGACAGGTCAATGTGAGAGTGGCATATAGGCCCAGTCTCGCCCCCGGACGAGCTGCCAATCAGAGCTGTGGAGCAAGAGAACCCGTCTGGTGTTGCTGAGCATTGAGCTGCCTGTTGTCTGCCCACATCACCATTACAGTATGCCTTGACTTTCCTCACTGGAGAAATACATACAGTACATGTCCAGCAGAAAAGCCTGCATTTGTTATTGTCTAATTCTGTCATTGATCTGTATGGCTGACCGTGTAAAACAACACATTTCACTGCACATATCTGTTGTATGTGACAATATGACAACGTTATTCTTTATTCATGAAGCATCTATGAAGGGGTTATAAAGACTTTAGGAAGATTTCCAAAAACCTTTCTAAGATATGTTCTGTTTAATGTGTAACTGAAGACTGCTAGTCCAAAAGAGACAGTCCCTCATAACGGTAAGACAGTGAAGGAGAGCTGCAGTTAGTCAGGGTTGCCAGGTACACTCGTGAGTGGAATCTGAGATCTCAGTAATTACTGACGCTCAATTGCCTTATTGAAATCTATTACATCAGAAGGATGGCATGAAAGTTTTGAGAATTACAATGATGGGACATTTTGGGGCWTTCATCAGGACTCAGTGAATATCTGAAGGGCAGGTTTAGACAGTACACCTTGGAAATGGCTGCTCTCCCATTTCAGCCTGTCTAGACTGTCCCCTCGCATTATTGCCAACATCTTTACAGAGGGCGCCAGAAAGGGAGCTGCATTGGCATTAAATATTCACACTGTTTTCAGGAATTGGTCAATGTGGCTGGGGGAGGTGGAGGGCAAAATGACTYGTCTTCCTTTTTTAAGTATGGGAAGTTTGAAAGTGGCTCTATTTATGTAAACTGCTATTCATATTTCTGGGGACTTTGTGCAGAAGGATTTTCCTGCATTGCCCAGAGATTTCAAAGATCAAAGTGGGTAAATGTGTTTGCTTATTAAATGTGTTTATTAAGCAAAGTAAGCAAAGCATACTGACTTCGGGTGCTTCAACATCATGGTTTGCTTTTTCACCACCGCAATCGAAATGTTATAGAATATTGTCAATATTGACAAACATTCCAGGATTTCTTCTGATAAAAAATTGGGTTTAAGGGTTGGGTGTGCCAGTGGCGTGGGCATGGGTGTGGCCAATGGTGTGGTCATTGATCTAGCATTTTAGAGGTCCCTCTGTTGGCCACAGTGTAGCTGTTTTAAAGCAGAATTCCTGTAATTCTACACATTTTGCCATGGCTTATGCTATCCGAGCGACAGGCCATGACAAAAATACTCCTGAATACATAATTGGGGAATTTTAGATTATTCCTGACTGTCTAGCTTTTATTTTGGTGATTGTTTGTTCTCAAATATGATCTTATTTAAAAATATATACTGTAGGTCCATTATCTTTTCTACATACTTTTTTATCTGGTTTCAGTAACTTTTTAGAAAGGAATAATGTGTGTGAACACATGTGCATACTTATGTGCTTGCTTGGGTGTATTTGTGTATACTTGTGGTACATAAGTCCCTAACTGTCACGGCTGTTGAAGGAAGTGGACCAATGTGCAGCGTGGTGAGCGTACATTTTCTTTTATTATAAAAATGACACCAACAAAACAACAAACGAGAAAACAACCGTGAAGCTAAAGGGTATAGTGCCAACAAACAAAGACAACTTCCCACAAAGACAGGTGGAAAAAGGGCTACCTAAGTATGGTTCTCAATCAACGATAGGAAGCTGTCCCTGATTGAGAACCCTACCCAGCCAAAACATAGAAATACAAAAAATCWAATATAGAATACCCACCCCAACTCACACCCTGACCAAACCAAAATAGAGACATAAACAGGATCTCTAAGGTCAGGGCGTGACACTAACCCTACATGACTCCTTGCTAGGGTGGATTAGGTGAGCGCATCCTGAATCTGACGACATGAGCTTTCTGTACCATGGCTTATGGCCAAGTAACATCTCTAAGAGGGAAAGGAAATGCTTCAAGGAATGGCATATCAGAATATGGAACTTTGACTCATTCAGATAAGGAAGAGTTAGTTCAATAAGTTTCAAAGATTCCCCCAACAAACTAGGACAAAAATAAAATAAGCCCTTATAGTAAGGTGTGAAGATATAGGACCCTGCAGCCTATTTAGTTGGTGAGGGGGAAAAAACTGTTGAATTGTTGTTGGTGAATTTGTTGAATTGTTGAATTTGAAGTGATGATGAAGACTGGATCCAGAGGTTATATTTACAACCTGAGAGTAATGAAGCAAAATTATGAACCTGATTTTTTTTTAAACTAAATGAATATTAAAAAGCCCTTTTTACATCAGCAGTTGTCACAAAGTGCTTTACAGATACTCAGCGTAAAACTCCAAAGAGCAAGTAGATGCAGAAGCACAGTGGCTAGGACAAACTCAGTAGAACAGTGGTTCCCAAACTTTTATAGTCCCGTACCCCTTCAAACATTCAACCTCCAGCTGCGTACCCCCTCTAGCACCAGGGTCAGCRCACTCTYAAATGTTGTTTTTGCCATCATTGTAAGCCTGCCACACACACTATACAATATATTTATTAAACATAAGAATGAGTGTACGTTTTTGTCACAACCCGGCTCATGGGAAGTGACAAAGAGCTCTTATAGGACCAGGGCACAAATAATAATATAATAATCAATAATTTTGCTCTTCATTTAGCCATCTTACATATAAAACCTTATTTGTTCATCAAAAATGGTGAATAACTCACMACAGGTTAATGAGAAGGGTGTGCTTGAAAGGATTCACATAACTGCAATGTTGGGTTTTATTGGAGAGAGTCTCAGTCTTAAATAATTTTCAAGACACAGTCTGAGCCTGTATTTAGTTTTAATGCTAGTGAGGGCCGAGAATCCATTCTCACATAGGTATGTGGTTTCAAAGGGCATCTCTGTCTTAACAGCGCAATTTGCCAAGGCAAGAAACTCTGAGCACGGCCCTATCCAGAAATCTGGCAGTGGCTTTTGATTAAATTACATTTCCACAGAACTGCTTGTTGCAATTTCGATGAGGCTCTCTTGTTCAGATATCGTTAAGTGGACTGGAGGCAGGGCATGAAAGGGATAACGAATCCAGTTGTTTGTGTCATCAAGACAAGTGAAAATTATGGTCAGCAAAGAAAACTTAAAGCTCGTCTCTCAATTTAAAAAAACGTGTCAAAAATGTGCCCCTTGATAACCAGCGCACTTCTGTATGTTGTAAAAGCGTTACATGGTTGCTGCCCATATCATTGCATAATGCAGAAAATACATAAGAGTTCAGGTGCCTTGCTTTAACAAAGTTAATCATTTTCACTGTAGTGTCCAAAACATCTTTCAAGCTGTCAGGCATTCCCTTGGCAGCAAGAGCCTCTCGGTGGATGCTGCAGTGTACCCAAGTGACATCGGGAGCAACTGCTTGCACGCGTTACCACTCCACTATGTCTCCCTGTCATGGCTTTTGCGCTATCAGTACAAATACCAACACATCTTGACCACCAAAGTCCATTTGATGTCACAAAGCTGATATAAAATAAAATATATAAAATATAATCTCATGTTGTCCTGGTTTCCAGTGGTTTGCAGAAGAGGATGTCTTCCTTAATTGAACCCCATAAACGTAACGGACATATACCAGGAGCTGTGCCAGGACCGCCACGTCTGTTGACTCATCCAGCTGTAATGCTGTTACGCACGCCTCAGGTAGGAGGGAACTCAACACCCTGCTACTCTCAACTCCCCATTGAGGGAAAGAGGTATGGGATTGCAGGTGCGGGTAAGGATGACAAAGGCAGAGAATTTAACCGTTAACAGGGAATTTATTCCTTCACGCGGTAATTTTGGGAAAAAGGGGCTGGACGGAACCAAAGCAAAGAAAGTTAAAGATAAAGAGCCCCCTTTCCTACCTACCCACCCACAACTTATTTAACTAGCACCGACTGGCGCACTAACCAAAATACAGGGGATGGTCCACCCAGGTCTTACCTAGTGTGCATAGACAGAGTACATACTACGGGTATATGTATGCCCGCAGGCCTCTTGCCAAAGCACTCCCAAGGTGCCTTCCCCTTCCCCCCTGGGAACAAAAACAGAATAATTACAGCCGTAAGTAAACAATTTCAATAATCAAAACAGTTGTTTTGACATACACGTCTGCAGGACCTGCTACAAAATACTTCACAAAACCTATCTCCGAGCAACAAACAACACAGGACATACCAATAAGCTCTCTCCCTGAGCAAAGGAACACTGGCTTTTATACAGCTGGAGAAGGAGTCTGCAATTGAAGACCGCTGTATCCCTTAACGACAGGACGGGGTCAGCTCCAATCTGCCATGGGGCCGACCAATCAGCTGCTTGGGGGAATCCAGGAAGCTATTTCCTGAAATACATACACATACATACAAACCCACAACAACACAGAAACTGGGGAGTGTAACACGCCCACCCAAAAACCTGCAAACTCCCAGTTTGCAACAACAAAACCCAACACGCATCCCCAGTTACTAAACACATGGCAGCGCATCGGCGATCACATTCGTCGAACCCTTCACATATTGAATCTGTACATTGTATCCTTGTACAATCAGAGCCCACCGCATAAGGCGGTGGTTCTGATTGTACATTTGCTTCAAAAACAYCAAAGGATTATGGTCCGTGAAGACCAGTACAGGCAAGGCACTGGAGCCCACATATAATTCAGAATAGAATAGAATAGAATTCACTGGCTTGTATGCGAAGCATTCAAAACATCTCCTGCCATGTCACTGATGCGTCGTGAAACAGTGCAGGTGTAGTACTGCTGGTAAATAGCAGTACTACCAGTAGAGCTGGTATGTCGGTCTATGGACGCGGGCCTTACTTTTTTTAACCATTTGTCCATTTTTAAGCAAACGGAATGAGCAGCAGCTACGTTTGGCTACATACGGACCGTCAGTGGAATTCCTGCAAGAGAGTATGGGTTAATATGATTGGATGTTAATTATTTGCCTAGGCTACCTGTATTTGACATTGTGTTGTTATTTCGCTGAACACTAGATTTTATTTTTGGCAGTGAACAAGGCTACTCAGGTGAGAAAAAAACATTACCCAAATGTATAGCCCTGTTGGAAAATCTAAATGTACTGTTTGAAAATGTGAATCCCATTTTCATTTGGCGTACCCCCGACGGCATTGCGTGTACCCCTGACTCCAGGACAAAGGCAAAGTGCTTCAAACACAGGACAAAACGTCCATAAACYCATATGTCAGGGTATATGGCAGAGCTAAAGTTGACCTGGACAAGCAGCTCGCCCTCAATGAGGAGAGAGGGTATCCTAAAAGTAATGGGTTTGCAAACGAAGGGGGAAAGAGACGTTCATTTGCATACTAGGCCTAATATTCTGCTTTTTGAGTTCCAAATACTGATTATCTGCAGATATGTTATAAAATCATTGGACACTCGTTTTGCATAGCCCGAAACCCAGGTGGGTGGAGATTTCACTTAAAGGAATACTTTGGTAGTTTAGCAACTTCCCCAGAGTCAGATGAACTCTTTGATATAAGTTGTATGTCTCTGCGTGTAGTTTTAAGGAAGTTGCTGACTATCACTAGCTCAATTGTTAACTAGCTTTAGCACAATGACTAGAAGTCTATGGATACCTGCTAGCATACTAGCAGATACCCATTGACCTCTAGTCATTGTGCTAACGCTAGTTAGCATTGGCTCACAAAACAACCTCTAACTTCCTTCATACTGGATACAGAGACATACAAATGGTATCCATGAGTTCATCTGACTCTGGGGAAGTAGATAGAGGGCCACATTGCAACGGGCCATGTACAACAAACTCACACTCTCTGAAGTTGGTGAATCCTCACTGCAGGAATAATAAATAGGGAGAAGAGCGCCGCAATCTGGTCCACGCTMATTTTTGCAATGTGTTAAAAAAAWATGTTTTTGGGTCCAGTTAAAATGTATTCGAACTCACATTCCACAATCTGACATAATGGTAGGCTACTTTTAATGCCTCATATTAGATATTTGCAATGTTTTCATGGATCTAGGTACATTTTTATGGCCTACTGAACAAAGAGCTGTTTGGGAGCCACATGAACAGCTCTTTTAGGTGAACAGGGACAAATGATACTGGCTCACTGAAAAGGCTCTGAATGCCCATCACTACTTCATATGAGTTACAGGCACATCGTCACACACATAAGGTAGGCTAATGTTGTTCTCTACCATAGGTTATGAACAAGAAAGGTTTTGATTTTATATACCAGATTACACTTTGACTCTTGACACTTTTATTTTCATACAGCAGTAGTGATGGGTCGATCGCAAACAAACAACTCTCTTTGAACAGGTATTTTTGGTGAACGTCGGGAACCGTATTGCATCTATTAAAGAGCCGTTCATTTGGCTCCCCAATTTGCATACTGCTATTTCTGCTTTTTGAGCTCCAGACAACCATCATCTGTAGATAAGTTATTAAAACATTCTCTGGTAATTCCTCACTGCAGCAACAATAGGTAGTAGGGAGAGAGCCTCATTCTTGTCAACACATGTTTTCAGTGTGTTCACACTAACAATGACACTGTGGTAAAGAAGGATCAACAGCGCCTCTACAACCTCAGGCTGTTGAAGAAATTTGGCATGGCCCCTAAGATCCCCATGAACTTTTACAGATGCACCTTTGAGAGCATTCTGTCGGGCTGCATGACTGCCTGGTAAAGCAACTGCAGCCCCCTCAACCGAATGGCTCTTCAGAGGGTGGTGTGGTCAGCCCAACACTTCACCGGTGCCTGCCCTCCAGGACATTTATAGCACTTGGTGTCAAAGAAAGGCCAAGAAGATCTTCAAGGACTTCAGATACCCGAGTCACAGTCTGTTCACTCTGCTACCATCTAGCAGACAGAGTTGGTCTTGTATTTGACACCTTTTAAGGTTTAGTCACGTTGATTGACAGTTACGGTGTTTTATGTAGCTGTACTGGAAAAGTAGTTTACTTTACAAATCAAATTGGTTACTTACACAGATTTGCAGGTGTTATAGCAGGTGCACATACATGCTTATGCTACTAACAGTGAAGTAGAATGTCTCACAAAAAAATACAAATAGACAAATATTCAAAAATCAGGAGACTGTTACATTATATTTTGCACTGTTAATGAATCAACATGATGATGAGCTTGTAGGGAAGTCAACTCAATATTAGGAAAGTGTTCCTGTTGTTTGGTATTACACCKAAGCCAAATACATTTAAACTCAGTTTTTCACCATTCCTGACATTTAATCCAAGTAAACATTTACATACAAAAGTTTACATACACTCAATTAGTATTTGGTAGCATTGCCTTTAAATTGTTTAAACTGGGGTCAAATGTTTCAGGTAGCCTTCCACAAGCTTCCCACAATAAATTGGGTACATTTTGGCCCATTCCTCCTGACAGAGCTAGTGTAACTGAGTCAGGTTTGTAGGCCTCCTTGCTYGCACATGCTTTTTCAGTTCTGCCTACACATTTTCTATAGGATTGAGGTCAGCGCATTGAGATGGCCACTCCAATACCTTGACTTTGTTGTCCTTAACTTAAGCCATATTGCCACAACTTTGGAAGTATGCTTGGGGTCATTGTCCATTTGGAAGACCCATTTGCGACCAAGCTTTAACTTCCTGACTGATGTCTTGAGATGTTGTTCAATATATCCACATCATTTTCCTTCCTCATGATGCCATCTATTTTGTGAAGTGCACCAGGCCCTCCTGCAGCAAAGCACCCCCAGAACATGATGCAGCCACCTCCGTGCTCGCGGTTAGGATGGTGTTCTTCGGCTTGCAAGCGTTCCCCTATTTCCTCCAAACATAACGATGGTCATTATGGCCAAACGTTCTATTTTTGTTTAATCAGACAAGAGGACATTTCTCCAAAAACTATGATATTCGTTCCCATGTGCAGTTGCAAACCCTAGTCTGGCTTTTTTATGGTGGTTTTGGAGCAGTGGCTTCTTCCTTGCCGAGTGGCCTTTCAGGTTATGTCAATATAGGACTCGTTTTACTGTGGATATAGATACTTTTGTACTTGTTCCTCCAGCACAGGGTCCTTTGCTGTTGTTCTGGGATTGATTTGCACTTCTCACACCAAAGTACGTTCATCTCTAGGAGACAGAACGCATCTCCTTCCTGAGCGGTATGACTTCTGTGTGTCCCATGGTTTATAGTTGCATACTATTGGTTGTACAGATGAACGTGGTACCTTCAGGTGTTTGGAAATTGCTCCCAAGGATGAACCAGACTTGTGGAGGTCTACAATTTTTTTCTGAGGTCTTGGCTGATTCTTTTGATTTTCATATGATGTCAAGCAAAGAGTCACTGAGTTTGAAGGTAGCCTTGAAATACATCCACAGGTACACCTCCAATTGACCAAAATATGTCAATTAGCCTATCAGAAGCTTTAAAGCTATGATATAATTTTCTGGAATTTCCAAGCTGTTTAAAGGCACAGTCAACTTATCTAGTGTATGTACACTTCTGATAGGCTAATTAGTGTATGTAAACCACTGGAATTGTGATACAGTGAATTATAAGTGAAATAATCTGTCTGGAAAAATGACTTGTGTCATGCACAAAGTAGATGTCCTAACCGACTTGCCAAAACTATAGTTTGTTAACAAGAAATTTGTGGAGTGGTTGAAAAACAAGTTTTAATGACTCCAACCTAAGTGTATGTAAACTTCTGACTTCAACTGTATATAGATTATTGATTTCTTGTTTTTATTTTTGAATATTTGGTAATTTGTATTGTATGTGCATGACATTCTACTGCACTGTTGGAGCTGGTAACAAAAGCATATCTCTGCACCTGCTATAACACCTGAAAATCTGTGTACACGACCAATAAACTTTAATTTGATATGAATAAAGAAATATATACACTACCGTTCAAAAGTTTGAGGTCACTTAGAAATGTCCTTGTTGTTTTCCATGAAAACATACATGAAATTAGTTGCAAAATGAATAGGAAATATAGTCAAGACGTTGACAAGGTTATAAATAAGGATTTTTGATTGAAATAACAATTGTGTCCTTCAAACTTTGCTTTCGTCAAAAAATCCTCAATTTGCAGCAATTACAGACTTGCAGACCTTTGGCATTCTAGTCGTCAATTCATTGAGGTAATCTGAAGAGATTTCACCCCWTGCTTCCTGAAGCACCTCCCACAAATTGTATTGGCTTGATGGGCACTTCTTACGTACCATACGGTCAAGCTGCTCCTACAACAGCTCAATAGGGTTGAGATCCGGTGACTGTGCTGGCCACTCCATTATAGACAGAATACCAGCTGACTACTTCTTCCTTAAATAGTTCTTGCATAGTTTGGAGCTGTGCCATTGTCCTGTTGTAGGAGGAAATTGGCTTAAATAAAGTGCCGTCCACAGGGAATGGCACGGCGTTGCAAAATGKAGTGATAGCCTTCCTTCTTCAAGATCCCTTTTAACCTGTACAAATATCCTACTTTACCACCACCAAAGCACCCCCAGACCATCACATTGCCTCCACCATGCTTGACAGATGTCATCAAGTACTCCTCCAGCATCTTTTCATTTTTTCTGCTTCTCACGAATGTTCTTCTTTGTGATCCGAACACCTCAAACTTARATTTGTCTGTCCATAACACATTTTTCCAATCTTCCTCTGTCCAGTGTCTGTGTTATTTTGACCATCTTAGTCTTTTCTTTTTATTGGCCAGTCTGAGATATGGCTTTTTCTTTGCAACTTTGCTTAGAAGGCCAGCACCCCAGAGTCGCCTCTTTACTGTTAACGTTGAGACGGGTGTACAAACGGTGTACTGCGGTATTGACTTATTTAACCATGACTGTTGAGTGAGTGTTTCAGTGTATCAGTGTATCATTTCTAATTCATATTTCTCATACAAATCTTTATCTGTAATCTGAGTAAAGCAGAACTGGTACACTTATAAGAAAATATGAAACCTAAGAAATGTAGAACTGTAGAATGGTTTGGAACATTTGAACCTGTTGCACACTCTATTTACTTTTCTCTTGTTTTTTTGCTCCTTTGGCGCGTCTAATCAAACGAACAGGCAAATAGCCAATGCTACAAGCGGATTCAGCACAAAGGACATTGATCGGAATCACCACAATTTGACAGTTAGGTCTAAAAGATAAAAGTAGAAGAAGCAATTTTTTTTACTAAATTATCACGGAAAACTGACAAGCACTTTATTGTAACAACTTGATATTCCTAAAAAAACAGTCACTGACACCTTTCACTCAATGTGCATTGCACAGAGGTCTAATGAGTCCAAACTTTTCACAGAAGCTGCATGGACAAAGATAATGTCCAATATAAAGATAAAATTGCAATGTCTGTTGACTGTTTTACTGCTCGTTATATTTGAATAAAACATTGATTATAGGCTAATTAGGCTACCATGAGCCTCCGCTGGCAAAATCGATGCCATAACCAATTCCGTAACCAGTTGTGCTGCTTGAAATTGGCACATTCGCACAYGTTTTTGAAGAACACAGCTCAAATATTTCCACCCCTCCCATTTCAGTGCAAGCAAACTGATATAAGACATGTCAATTAAAAACCCTGGCGCCAGGGTTGGAAAATAGCAGAGCATTGGTTTTTACAAGTCTGTATTGCCAGAAAGTGTGCGTTTGACACTAGCGCCGCCTTAACGCCAGACGGAAATAGAGCCCTGAGGGTGCTATGGCAACCACAGCAGCACATCAGTGTGTGTTGCATGAGCAAGAGAGGGAGAGAACGGAAGAGAGAGAGAGAAGAGTGTTGTTAATTGACTACCTATGAGGATTCTTTCACTGATCAATAGAAGCGATCAGTCATCACCAAATGCCAGGAGTCTCTGTGATGTTAATTAATCAACTACTGTGGGAGTCTAGCCCTCATCAAACCCCTATTACAATCCAGCCTCGTCCTCATGTCACTGGCCGTGTCCAAAATCTGGCTCTCCTAACAGTTATTTACTGTATACTGTGTGCTAATAGTACTACTAGTATATATAGTACCTACAGAAAGTATTCACACCCTTTAACCTTTTCCACATTTTGTTGTGTTACAGCCTGAATTTAAAAATGATTAAATTGACATTTTGTGTCATTTTAGACATTTTCACAAATTAATTAAAAATGAAAAGCTGAAATGTCTTGAGTCAATAAGTTTTCAACCTCTTTGTTATGGCAAGTCTAAATAAGTTCAGGAGAAAGAAATTGCTTAAATTAACAAGTCACATAATAAGTTCTAGTGTTGTCACAATACCAACATTTTACTAACRATCTTGTTTGTCCCCGTCCCCCGGACACTTGTTCTCGTTTTCTAAGTTATGCGCATGTGCTCACGAAAAAAACCTGTCACTGATATTCACACTTCTAGTCAGTATAACACATATTGAATTAACTTCACACTTTTCACTGTATAATAGAATATTGCATAGAATGGCTGATTTGCTCATTCTTGCAAAGGCCTACCTGTGATTTGGCTGGAGGAATGGGAGGAAGGATTATACAGTGCTTTCGGACTATTAAGACCCCTTGACTTTTTCCACATTTTGTTATTGACAGCTTTATTCTAAAATGTATTAAATMGTTTTTTTYCCCTCATCAATCTACACACAATATCCCATGATGAAAAATAAAAAAKAGTTTTTTATAATTTTAAGCAAATGTATAAAAAATTCAAAACTGAAATATCACATTTACTTAAGTAATCAGACCCTTTACTCTGTACTTTGTTAAAGTACCTTTGGCAGCGATTACAGCCTTGAGTCTTCTTGGGTATGACGCTACAAGCTTGGCACACCTGTAGTTGGGGAGTTTCTCCCATTCTTCTCTGCAGATCCTCTCAAGCTCTGTCAGGTTGGATGGGGAGCCTCGCTGCACAGCTATTTTCAGGTCTCTCCAGAGATGTTCGATCGGGTTCAAGTCCGGGCTCTGGCTGGGCCACTCAAGGACATTCAGAGACTTGTCCCGAAGCCGCTTTTGCGTTGTCTTGGATGTGTGCTTAGGGTCGTTGTACTGTTAGAAGGTGAACCTTCACCCCAGTCTGAGGTTCTGAGCGCTCTGGAGCAGGTTTTCATCAGCGATCTCTCTGTACTTTGCTCCGTTCATCTTTCCCTCGATCCTGACTAGACTCCCAGTCCCTGTCGCTGAAAAACATCCCCACTGCATGATACTGCCACTACCATTTTTCACCTTAGGGATAGTGCCAGGTTTCCTGCAGACGTGATGCTTGGCATTCAGGCAAAAGAGTTCAATGTTGGTTTCATCATACCAGAGAATCTTGTTTCTYATGGTCTGAGAGTCTTTAGGTGCCTTTTGGCAAATTCCAAGCGGGCTGTCTTTTACTGAGTTGTGGATTCCTTCTGTCCACTCTACCATAAAGGCCTCATTGGATTGGTGGAGTGCTGCAGAGATGGTTGTCCTCCTGGAAGGTTCTCCCATCTCTACATAGGAACTCTGGAGCTCTATCACCTCCCTGACCAAGGCCTTTCTCCCCCGATTGCTCAGTTTGGCCAGGCAGCCAGCTCTCAAAAGAATCTTGGTGGTTCCAAACTTTTCCACTTAAGAATGATGGAGGCCGCTGTATTCTTGGGGACATTCAATACTGCAGACTTTTTTGATACCCTTCCCCAGATCTGTGCCTCAACACAATCCTGTCTCACAACTCCTTCAGCCTCATTTATTTAACAAGGCAAGTCAGTTAAGAACAAATTCTTATTTACAATGATGGCCTACCCCRGCAAAACCCTAACCCGGACGATGCTGGGCCAATTGTGCGCCGCCCTATGGGACTCACAATCACGGCTGGTTGTGATACAGCCTGGAATCAAATCAGGGTCTGTAGTGACGCCTCTAGCACTGAGATGCAGTGCCTTAAACCGCTGCACCACCCGGGGGCCCTCATGGCTTGGTTTTTGCTCTGACATGCACTGTCAACTGTGGGACCTTACATGTATATCATTTGACAAACTATGTTGTTTTAATCAAATCCCGCGTCGCTAATTATTGGTTTGATAACAAACARCGTTGTTCAGTCATTTTATCTAGATAGCTAACAACCTGCTAACTTGACAGTAGGTCTAGGTACATTTGATTTGACACAGGATGAAAGCAAAAGGGTCTGCTACTCATAAGATGTGCTTCAAAAGGTAGGATTCATATAGGCCTAATGTAAGCCTAAACTATATCAAAAATCTCTTTCTGGTGYTCCTTAAATTCTGCTTGGTGCCTAACATTTTAAATGTTAGGAGCATTGCGTGCATTCATTCGTGGGAGAGAGAGAGAGGTTTGTGTGTGTGCGTTTATGAGAGAGGGAGACAAAGACAGTCAGTGAAGTGTGTGTTTGTGTGTCTGTTTTAACTGAAGAGTGAAGAAGGTTTGATGCAGTGTTTTCCCCCAATGACATGCAGATCTTATGCATGTACAGCGCATTTGGAAAGTATTCAGAACGCTTGACTTTTTCCACATTTTGTTACTTTACAGCCTTATTCTAAAATGGATTTAAGTAAACATTTCCTCATCAATCTACACACAATACCCCATAGTAACAAAATGAAAAAATGAAATAAAAACACAAATACCTTATTTACATAAGTATTCAGACCCTTTGCTACGAGACTCGAAATTGAGCTCAGGTGCATCCTGTTTCCATTGATCATCCTGAGATGTTTCTACAAATTGATTGGAGTCCACCTGTGATAAATTCAATTGATTGGACATGATTTGGAAAGGCACACACCTGTCTATATTCTAAAATGAGCGCGAAATCACGCAGGATGAATAAAAAGTAGCTCCAGTAATATGGGTACTATTTTTCTAACAGTTTGCGCTAGAGCCAAGCCATCTTCTTTGCTGTAACGCTGTAAGCATGGCTGTCGCTCAGAGGCTGAGTGACAGTGAATTTGCAATTGCAAAGTCCACTCAGACTGGACTGTTTTCTTGGTTTAAATAGGTGATTAAATAATAGCTTTTGGTTTTAACAGGTAATTCAATTCTACAATCTATCAACTTTGCTCGCTCTGCTCCAATCTATCGAATGTACATGTAACAACAGAAGATTCAGCAGGGTCTGCATCCTCGCTAGCCATCACATCAACATTATATTTTTGAAACTGATGGAGAAATGGATGCGCGGGAAGAGCAGATGGAAGCAGGTGAGTGATGGCTGGAAGGGAACGTGGCTGGCTGATCATAGCTGCCATACCTAARTTGCGCGTGAAAGTGAAGTCGACATTATTGGACTGGCACACAAGAGTCTACTTTCTGTAGCTTAAAACATTTAACAGAATTTATAAATATAACTAACTTCAAAAACATTGTATAACAGGCACCAGCTGGTTTCTTTTGATTGATAGGGATGAACATTTGGTAGTATCATTTGAAACGGTACTATTGTATTCTAAAATGTTGTCATAAGAATCATGACGTTTTGGTACCGTAATATTACCATACAGCAGCAACACTAATATGTTGCATGGACTCATTGTGTGTGCAATATATTATGATTATAATATGATTTTTGAATGACTACCTAATCTCTGTACCCAACATATACAATTATSTCTATGGTCCATCAATTGAGCTGTGAATTTCAAACACAGATTTAACCACAAAGACCAGAGAGGCTTTCCAATGCCTCTCAAAGAGGTGCACCTATAGGTAGAAGGGTCAAATAAAATAAAAACAGACATTGAATATCCCTTTGAGCATGGTGAAGTTGTTAATTACACTTTGGATGGTGTATCAATACACCCAGTCACTACTCAGATACATGTGTCCTTCCTAACTCATTTGCCGGAGAGGAAGGAAACCACTCAGGGATTTCACCATGAGGCCAATGGTGACTTTAAAYAGTTACAAAGTGTAATAGCTGTGATAGGAGAAAACTGAGGACGGATCAACAACATTGTAGTTACTCAACAATACTAACCTAAATGACAGAGTGAAAAGAATGAAGCCTGTACAGAATAAAAATATTCCAAAACATGCATCCGGTTTGCAATAAGGCACTAAAGCAATGAAATTAACTTTATGTCYTGAATACAAAGCGATATGTTTGGGGCAAATCCAGTACATCACTGAGTACCACTCTTCATATTTTCAAGCATGGTGGTTGCTGCATCATGTTATGGGCAGGTTTGTCATCGGCAAGGCCTAGGGACTTTTTTTAAGATAAAAATAAATTCAATAAAGCTCAGCACAGGCAAAATCCTAGTGGAAAACCTGCTTCAGTCTGCCTTTCAGTAGGAGAATAACCTAAAACACAAGGCCAAATGTACACTGGAGTTTCTTACCAAGATTAGATTGAATGTTCCTGAGTGGCATAGTTTATAGTTTTGACTTAAATCGACTTGAAAATCTATGGCAAGACTTGAAATTGGCAATTGTTTTAATAATAATGTGCAAATATTGTACAATCCAGTTGTGCAAAACTCTTAGAGACTTACCCAGAAAGACTCACAGCTGAAAGGTGATTCTAACATGTATTGACTCAGGGTTGTGAATACTTAGATATTTCTGTATTTCATTTTCAATAAATGTGCATACATTTCAAAAAACATGTTTTCACTTAGTCATTATGGGGTATTGTGTGTAAATGGGTAAGAAAACAAATATATTTAATCCATTTTGAATTCAGGCTGTAATTAAAACAAAATGTGGAACAGTACTATTTAGAACATACGGTTTAGTAAAAAATTATGCAGTAAGCAACAAATAACAGCATACTAGGCTCATCCATACAAGATGGCGCTGAAAGACATGGTCACCCTGTTTATAGCTCCTAGACAAATTTTTATGGGGTGTGTTATTTCTTACATTAATTRCTCAGAATGTTTCTTGCATTATTATTTACAGCCTGAAAGAACTTTTGGATATTAGATTTGCGGTCACTCATCAGCATTTCAACCAGAAATTCAACTTCCCTGAATTGGATCCTTTGTTTTAACTTCCAGAGGCAATTCCATTCAGCCCAGGGGCTGCTCCAAGATGCCGTCGCCACAGAAGAGGAATAAGAAGTGTGCTTTTAGTTAGACTCAGGAGGCGTGCATACATCCACCACTGAAGTTCAGTCCCTGGACATTAAAGTAGACTAGCACAGGGCGTGGATCTTCTTCCAGAGAGACATCAGAGACTGTAACATACTCTCTTTGACAAATCATGGCTCTCTCCGGATATACTGTCTCCGACCATTCAGCCAGCGGGGTTCTCCATCCATCGCATGGACAGGAAGAAAGAACTCTCTGGAAAAAAGAAAGATGGAGGTGTATGTTTCATGATGAACTACTCATGGTGTGATTGTGGTAACGTACAGGAACTCAAGTCCTTTGTTCTCCCGATCTGGCACACCTGACCATCAAATGCCGACCGCATTACCTCTGGAGAGAATTCTGTTCAATCAGCGTCACGGCCGTGTATACTGTATATTCCCCCCCAAGCTGACACCGTGACGACCCTCAAGGAACTACACTGGACTTAGCTGGGGACTTTAATTAAGTAAATCTGAGGAAAACGCCACCGAAGGTTTATCAACACATCTCCTGTGCTACACGACAGTACAGGGACAAAGTGGATGTGTAATTCAACGGCTCAGACACGAGGCGTATGTGGCAGGGACTCCAGCCTGGTCGTGGACACCGACGCCTTGCTCCTAGACAAGCTAAACACCTTCTTCGCCCGCTTTGAGGTGCCGCCGACGCGGGCCACCGTCGCTGTGAGCTCTCGTTCTCCGTGGCCAATGTGAGTAAGACAATTAAGCGTGTTAACCCTCCAAGACTGCCCGCCCAGACTGCATCCTCAGAGCATGTGCAGACCAGCTGGCTTGAGTGATTACGGACATATTCAATTTCTCCCTATCCCAGTCTGTTGCCACTACTTGCTTCAAGATGTCAGCATTGTTCCTGTCCCAAGAAAGTGAAGGTAACTGAACTAAATTACTTTCATCCGTAGCACTCACTTCTGTCATCATGAAGTGCTTTGAGAGGCTAGTTTAGGATCATATCACCTCCACCTTACCTGGCACCCTAGACCCATTACAATTGCCATGCCGCTCCAACAGATCCATGGATGACGCAATCACCATCGCACTGCACACTGCCCTATCTCATCTCGACAAGAGGAATACCTATGTAAGAATGCTGTTCATCGACTACAGCTCAGCCTTGAACACCATAGTGCCCTCCAAGCTCATCACTAAGCTCGGGSCACTGGGTCTGAACCCCGCCCTGTGCAACTGGGTCTTGGACTTCTTGACGGCCAACCCCAGGTGGTGAAAGTAAGCAACAACAACTCTGCTACGCTGATCTTCAACAGGGGGGCCCCACAAGGGTGCATGCTCAGCTCCCTCCTGTACTCCCTGTTCACCCATGACTGCGTGGCCATGCATGTCTCCAACTCAATCATCAAATTTGTAGGCGAMACAACAGTGATAGGCCTGACTACCAATCATGACGAGACAGCCTACAGGGAGGAGGCAAGGGCCCTGGCGGAGTGGTGCCAGGAAAATAACCTCTCACTGAATGTAAAAAAATGAAAGAGCTGATTGTGGACTTCAGGAGACAGCAGAGAGAGCACACCCCCATCCACATCCACGGGGCCGCAGTGGAGAGGGTGAAAAGCTTCAAGTTCCTTGACGTGCACAAAACTGACAACCTGAAATGGTCCACCCATACAGACAGTGTGGTGAAGAAGGCACAACAGCATCTCTTCAACCTCAGGAGGCTGAAGAAATTCAGTTTGGGCCCTAAGACCCTCACAAACTTCTACAGATGCACCATTGAGAGCATCCTGTTAGGATGTATCACCGCCCGGTACGGCAATTGCACCATCTGTAACCATAGGGCTCTCCAGATGGTGTTTCGATCAGGCCAACGCATCCCTGTCTGCCCTCCAGGATATCTACAGCACCCGGTGTCACAGGAAGGCCAAGAATATCATCAAGGACCTCAGCCATCCAAGTCATGGCCTGTATAGAATAGAATACCATATAGAATTCAGGAGACAGTACAGGTGCATCAAACTGGGACTAAGAGACTGATAAACAGCTTCTGTCTCCAGGCCATCAGACTGTTAAATAGTCACGACTAGCCGGCCTCCGCCCAGTACCCTGCCATGAACTGAGTTACTATTACTAGCCGGCTACCACCCGGTACTCTACCCTGCACCTTAGAGACTGCTACCCTATGTACAGTRCATTGTCATTGGACACKGGTCACATGAATAATGTTTACATACTGTTTTATCCACTTCATATGTATATACTGTATTTTAGTCAAGGATAATCCTATTTATAAACTGGGTGTTTCGAGCCCTGAATGCTGATTGGCTGACAGTCGTGGTATATCAGACCGTATACCAAGAGTATGACAAAGCATTTATTTTTACTGCTATAATTATGTTGTTAACCAGTTTATAATAGCAAAAAGGCACCTCTGGGGTTTGTGGTACAGTTGAAGTCGGAAGTTTACATACACTTAGGTTGGAGTATTTAAAACTTGTTTTTCAACCACTCCCCAAATTTCTTGTTAACAAACTATAGTTTTGGCAAGTCGGTTAGGACATCTACTTTGTGCATGACACAAGTCATTTTTCCAACAATTGTTAACAGACTTCACTTATAATTCACTGTATCACAATTCCAGTGGGTCAGAAGTTTACATACACTAAGTTGACTGTGCCTTTAAACAGCTTGGATTGGAAATTCCAGAAAATGATGTCATGGCTTTAGAAGCTATGATAGGCTAATTGACATAATTTGAGTCAATTGGAGGTGTACCTGTGGATGTATTTCAAGGCCTACCTTCAAACTCAGTGCATCTTTGCTTGACATCATGGGAAAATCAAAAGAAATCAGCCAAGACCTCCGATTTTTTTTTTTTTGACCTCCACAAGTCTGGTTCATCCTTGGGAGCAATTTCCAAACACCTGAAGGTACCACGTTCATCTGTACAACCAATAGTATGCAACTATAAACACCATGGGACCACGCAGCTGTCATACCGCTCAGGAAGGAGGCGTATTCTGTCTCCTAGAGATGAACGTACTTTGGTGTGAGAAGTGCAAATCAATCCCAGAATAGCAATGGACAATATACCACAATAAGGGTTGTATCCAGACACTCACCATATACCACATCCCCACAGGCCTTATTGCTTAAATAACTACTGCTGTACACACCTTTTCTATTTATATATTGTCCATAATGTCTGTACACACCATCATATACATATACTGTATATTTATATTCCGGACGTTTACATTGCTCGTTCTGATATTCATTATTTTGAATTTTTGGGGATTTTTGTGTATTATTTTGTATTGTTTTGGTATTACTGTAACGTTGGAGCTACAAACATTTGCTGCACCTGCGATAACATCTGCAAAATATGTGTATGCGATCAATCAAATTGGATCGATTTGATCCTTCTGAGAATGCATAATCTAATGTGCAATTGCGTTTATTTTGACCATTCGTTCATGTTGGTACAACGTGTCCCCTAAGGAATCATTCTGTACCACAAACATGTTGGAGTGATACAAAAAGATGATTGACATTTATCAGAGGCTTGTGAGAAAGCCTGCCCCCTGTTGTTATAGCAGTACCATTGCACTTGTCTGAACTCCCCTTGCAGCCATGTGTCTAGAATGCAGAAATGTGAGACTGCTGTTAGAATATCCTTGTGCTGTTTACTGAGCAGTTGGCAGTTGGCTTTCTACTGTGCGCTTCAGTGCAAGAGAAACTAGTAACGGCCTTGAGAATACTGTTAAGCCTTGAATATATCATCAATGTGGAATTCAATTTTCTTTTTCCTGAGGAAAAACTAGGCTAACCAGCCTTCTCCTAAGTCAGATACATTTACTAAAGCCCTTTAGTAAGACTGTGACTTAGGTATTCGGATTCAGGGCACATGGAAGCTGTAGAGAAACATTTCTGTATCCATATACTTCTCCCTCATATTACCCATTTATTGGGTWAGGTCCATATCATATAAATAGATTTCTAATTATATGGTCCATATGTCCCTGTGGGGTATTGCAGGTTTATTGCCACCCATAGCTGTGTTAGCAAAGCATCAGTACATGGCTGTATTTCTCTGCTCTTGYAAAACTCCTTACATCCTCAACTGCTCTCTCTTCTTCCTACCATCTGCCTTCACTTAGCTCCTCCTTCTGTGTGTCTGTAAAGACATATGTTCATTCGATGTTACTCCATTTTGCTTAGTCCGTATCTATCTGACTGGTAAGTCATTAATCAGGTTGTGCAGATTGCAAAGCGCACAGGTCMGCTATTCATTAAGAACTGATCTGATTGAACTGCTGATTATTTATTCAGGGCTGAATTAAAAATGACTTTGAAAAGGGCATATTTGTTTTTGGWAAGGAGATTGAACGCTCTGTATTTCTCTCCACACCAAAAGCACTTGTTTTACCTATGACTTTGCATCTATTTGCACGTGAGGGGTCTCACAAAATGGTTCCAAAACCACTGATGGCATCTTTGTTTTAGCCTGTGAGCTGTTGATTGGCAAATAGAGTGAATGAAAAGAGCTGATTGATTGTGAATAGCTTGTGAATTCCAGGTTGCATAAACCAAGGGGACGGTCTTTCATCACTGTACATTCACACGGCTTAAACAAATGATTACGGGGTTTCAGAGAGAGAGAGGAACATATCCCATAGACCTAATTTTCCATTTTAGAGTGTCTAATCAGAGATACAATAATAATAGTGACTTCAGGCATCATCAGTGTTCAGGGCTAATGAGATAAGGAAAACTCTACGCAAACAAGACCATCCAATGAGGAAAACTGTTGAGATGCTATAAAACAAACTCAGAAGTCCTGAAAATGCATAATCAGCAACAACTTTGCTTCGCAGAATAATTGCCTCTGTCTGTTAAAGAAACTGATGTGCAGTAAATAAATTAACAGATAGCTAACAATAAGAGGAGTTTGCATGGGCTGAATATTTTGCGTAAGATTTATGCAAGTGTTTACGTGGGAACCTTACCTAACACAACGTCAGTAAGTGTGGCTGAGACCCCTGCATCGTGTCTGCTTTCACATGGCTTCTCACCTCAAAGTAAACCTTCTACTGAAAGGTGTTTCAGCATCATGCCTACAAGTGCTACTGTGGGTCAGGGAAGGTGCAGCTTCAGTGTACAATAAGCCAAAGGCATACACTAAGGCCTCATGTTGTACACATCTGCAGAGACATCACGCACACGCTCCACAAACATTTATTTGCTTGCAGAAGGAGAGAGAGAGAGAGAGAGAGAGAGAGAGAGAGATGAGAGAGAGAGGAGAAGAGAGAGAGAGAGAGAGAGAGAGAGAGAGAGAGAGAGAGAGAGAGAGAGAGAGAGAGAGAGAGAGAGAGAGAGAGAGAGAGAGAGAGAGAGAGAGAGAGAGAGAGAGAGAGAGAGAGAGAGAGAGGAGAAAGAGAGAGAGAGAGAGAGAGAGAGAGATCAAGGGAAGGCGTAGCTCTATGAATCTTAATCGAACAAAGCCTATTATTTGGCAGGGAATACTATTTGTAGATCAGTGATTCTACACCTCACCTGGCTCAAGCTGATCTTCCCCAACAGACTCGGAAGTTGTAGCTAAAAAACAACAACATTAGGGGCAGTTAAAGGGGAGAGTCAATGAAACGAAAGATTATATATTATATTGGCAAGATGGCCGACTGAACCTATTGATGACCTATGACCTATCTTCTCTCGTCCATCTTTGTTATATCCACCTACAGAGCCATGGCAGTTACCTCAGTGTTCTCTGGGCCTTGGCCCTCTGTGAACTTCTGTGACCTTGTCATGAATAGTCCCACTCCTTAATTCAGAGATAGATCACATTTTTACAGTGGAGCTGAATAGTGTTAATCTCTCATCCCCAGGGTTATAACTTCAATGAAATGTATTTTATCCCCTCTAGCTTATTATTACCATTGTAATATGTATCTTTGCCATTCCAGATAAATGATATATTTTTTGCCGTTTCTCTCATGATATGACCATCTTCCAAACAAGATGACTGTAAGCTATGGGAAAGGCGTATGCTTGCTCACACAGGGTCAATAGACCAATGACACTTATTGTCATTAGTGTCATTTCAGACACCTTGAAGTTGATATGTRTGTATGTAATACTGAGATATACTCCTTGAGGTTAATGTTGTTAACTGCTCAAGCTGCAATGTCACTCAAATGATTTCAAAATAACTTGAACATTAAGAACTTAAAAACTGATACAAGCTTATAATTGACTGAACTGTATAAAATATAAACGCAACATGTAAAGTGTTGTTCCAATGTTTCATGAGCTGAAATAAAAGATCCCAGAAATGTTCCATATGCACAAACAGCTTTTTTCTCTCAAATTTCGTGCACACAATTTGTAAAACCACAGCTGCATAACTGTTTTGACAAATAACCTAATGGTATCTTTGGAGAGCTAACATTTGCTTGAGTTTTCCTTGTCGGGTTTTGATTTGGGGCAGGTTTCCACTTGAAAGCACTAGCAATGTGTTTATGTGCATTGTCAAAAGACATCTAGGCATCAGTGGGGGCAGGCCTGTGTGAAATGCCTGTTACTGTGTCTGCTGCTGGACAAAGTATTTATGTGTTTGTACGTATGTACGTCTGTGTGTGTGTGTGTGTGTCAAAATCAAATCAAATTATATTTGTCAAATGCACCGAATACAACAGGTGTAAGCATTACCGTCAAATGATTACTTACAAGCCCTTAATCAACAATGCAGTTCAAGAAATAGAGTTATGAAAATATTTACTAAATAAACTGAAGTGAAAATAATAAGATTAGTCTAGGTAATTTGTAAAGTGACTATGCATACATAATAAACAGCGAGTAGCAGCCGTGTAAAAACAAAGGGGGCTCCTTCCTCTGACACAGCCTAGTATATAGGTCCTGGATGGAATAAAAAAATATATATACAGGTCCTGGATGTCAGGAAGCTTGGCCCCAGTGATGTACTGGGCCTTACGCACTACCCTCGGTAGGGCCTTACGGTTAGATGCCGAGCAGTTGCCATACCAGGAGGTGATGCAACTGGTCAGGATGCTCTCGATGGTGCAGCTGTAGAACTTTTTGAGGATCTGGTGACCCATTTCAAATCTTTTCAGTCTCCTGAGAGGGAAAAGGTGTTGTTGTGCTCTCTTCACAACTGTCTTGGTTTGGACCATGGTAGTTCGTTGGTGATGTGGACACCAAGGAACTTGAAGCTCTCTACCTGCTCCACTTCAGCCATGTCAATGTTAATGGGGGTCTGTTCGGCCCTCCTTTTCCTATAGTCCACGATCAGCTCCTTTGTCTTGCTCACACTGAGGGAGAGGTTGTTGGCCTGGCACTACACTGCCAGGTCTCTGACCTCCTCCCTATAGGCTGTTTCATCGTTGTCGGTGATCAGGCCTACCACTGTTGCGTCATCAGCAAACTTAATTATGGTGTTGGAGTCGTGCTTGGCCACGCAGTCGTGGGTGAACAGGAAGTACAGGAGGAGACTAAACCCACAACCCTGAGGGGCACCAGTGATGAGGATCAGTGTGGCAGGTGTGTTGTTGCCTACCCTTACCACTTGGAGGCGGCCCGTCAGGAAGTCCAGGATCCAGTTGCAGAGGGAGGTGTTTAGTCCCAGCGTCCTTAGCTTAGTGATGAGCTTTGTGGGCACTATGGTGTTGAACACTGAGCTGTAGTCAATCAACAGTATTCTCACATAGGTGTTTCTTTTGTCCAGGTGGGAAAGGGAAGTGTGGAGTGCAATTGAGATYGCGTCATCTGTGGATCTGTTGGGGTTTTCTTGGGCACAGGGACTATGGTGGTCTGTTTGAAACATGTAGGTATTACAGATTCGGTCAGGGAGAGGTTGAAAATGTCAGTGAAGACACTTGCCAGTTGGTCCACGCATGCTTTGAGTACGTGTCCTGGTAATCCGTCTAGCCCGCGGCTTTGTGAATGTTGACCTGTTTAATGGTCTTGCTCACATCGACTACAGGGAGCGTGATCACACAGTCGTTTGGAACMGCAGGTGCTCTCATGCATGCTTCAGTGTTGCTTGCCTCGAAGCGAGCATAAAAGGCATTTAGATCATCTGGTAGGCTCGCGTCACTGGGCAGCTCACGGCTGGGCTTCCCTTTGTAGTCCGTAACATTTTTCAAGCCCTGCCACATCCGACGAGCGTCAGAGTCGGTGTAGTAGGATTCAGTCCTGATAGTCCTGTGTTGACGCTTGCCTGTTTGATGGTTCGTCTGAGGGCGTAGCGGGATTTCTTATAAGCGTGTGTGTGTATAGTATGTGTATCTGGCTGGTTAATTATTGAGTTGATGTAAACTGGCAGCTTGATGCGTCCTAAATCAGACAGGTACAAATACGTAGCGTACTGTCAGCCATTAATGASCAGCATTAGGTTAGATACATGAGTGATGAATAAATAGATGCTGGGAGGGTTTGCACACACTCGTGTTTAGAATGAGGAATGGGCTCAACTTATCCCCTTGCTTCTCCCATTGGCTCTCTGTGGTGGATCGGGTTAAAAGACACAACTTCGTAAATATCGTTCTTGAGCAATTTTTAGCAAAATCTTGATACATTAAAGCTATGTGCCACCAAGGACATAATTTGAATCATTAAACTGGATCGAGAAATCATTTTTAGCGCTCAAATAATCTTTGTGGAAAGTCGCACCCTAAAGAGACATCATTTGATATTAGCTGCAATATAATATAATAAAATGTGATGAGATGAGATGCCTTTATTGTCAATTCACATGGTACTTCATCTTGCTCAGATAAGCATATCCAATTGTAATGCAACGAAAAACGCTTCGACATATGCAACCAACACATTGACATATTTCTCTGGCATGAAGTTACGTTGTCATGACAGTACAGAATGCAGTATGCTTACTTGACTGTTAGGTTGTCTTGGTAATTCAAGATGGCTGTTGTAATTATTGAGAGAATGAATTTAAATTAACTTGAAGATATACATTAACAGTCTGAATAGAAAACAACAGATAGACAGGATGTGGGGGAGTTGTGTACTGGATAACATGTTACAATGACTCATCGACTGAAGACAGAAATAAAGTAAAGAATACACAGACTTTTTTTAATCAACACCCAGGGCACTACGTAGTTGATCAACAGTATCTTACATACTACTTAAACCTGCATTTTACTATGTAAGTCATATAGTTGAATGAATAATTCATTTTTATTTATTACCTGAAGGTGTGTATAGGTCTGTATTGTGCTGTGTCCGTTTTATGTATGACAGTGTCAGTATTGACATTTGTCTCTGCAGTGGCGTTTAACAGCCTTTGTTAGACATCGTGGTGGTATATGTGCATGTCTGAGAKGTGTAAAACTTATCTCTCCACATTCCCCTGGGGACCCATAGGAGGAGCCTTGTGACTGCGTGTTATCGTTGCCCTGTGAAAGAGGAGGCAGGATGGGGATAGCAGGACAGACAYCGTAACAACATAAGTCTAACTGGAAATATAGGCTTCTGGTCTATCCCCAAAACCACCATTTCCCAGATAACCACTGATCAATGTTATGATGCTTTTTCTTTCAGGTCACAACCCTTTCTTCTTCAATGCTTTCTATTGAGCTATATCTCCCCCCCTTACCCTCTCAGCCTCATCCTTCCTTCCTCCTCTCTTTAATTTCAATTCCCTCTGTGTTTCAGAGACATAACTGGGAGGCGCTATGTGAGTGAGTGACAGCTCCTGCATTGTGACTCTGCTCTGCCGGTGTTGCTGATACTAAGATGCAGCCTGTTCTGTTCTGGTAACATGCGTCAGTCTGCTAATACTGCAGAGCTTTGCCCAGGATTTGTGCATGCATTCTTCATCTCTCTCTGTCTCTCTCTCTCACTCTCTCTCTCTCTCTCTCTCTGTCTCTCTCTCCTTCTCTCTCTTCCTCTCTCTCTTTCTCTCTCCCTCTGCCCCTCCCTCTTTCTCTCTCAGAGGCGGGCAATCTTCCAAATGCTGGTGGAGCTAGCAGGTGCAGCCTTGTTTCTCTCTCTCACTTCCCTCCCTCTCTCTCTCTCTCTCTCTCCCTCTCGCTCTACCAGTGTGCACATTCTGCTCAGTCCCTGCTTTTTTCTCTCTCTCTCATTTGCACTCCCTCTCTCTCTCTCAGCATCGGCAGCAGCAGGGCAGGGAAGCAGCTGTCTCCCTGATTCGAATACCAGAGCCACCGGTCTGCTGGATCAGCATCCTTGGCTAAAACCACAGGAGGGTCAGGCTGTAAAGCCGAAGAGTCTGTTGTGGAGATCTCTAATCATCCTGAAGCAATCCCTGGAGAGACAAAAACAGCAAAAACTGCAACAAATCACAACACTGACTGGAAGGCTGCCATTCCTCATAGAGGGACCTGAAGTAGAGGAGCGGGGAGAGGAGTGGTACAGGGTGGTTTTCAACGGCTCCCTCTCTCTTTCTACATCTCCTTTGCTGTCTTTTTCTGAGAGGATCCTTATCTTCTCTCTCTCTTCTCTTTTTCTCAGTACGCGAATGTAGTTGGCGTATAAGGGGCAGGTTTCTAGCTCTCTGCTGCATTAACAGGCAGTGCACAGACACGGTGGGGCAGAGAGCGGACAGCTTGGGGAACCTGAGCTATGGTAGGAGAGGAAGGGGACAACGCATCGCAAACGACAGAAACACCCTTTACTGACACCATTCACCCATCCTTTTCTCTCTCTATCTCTAAGCTCCAGGGTTGTTTTTTCTTCTCGTTGCCATCAATGGATTCTGTCTTTTTTCCCACTGGAGAATAGCAAACAACTCAGTGCTGGGAGTTGGGTTGGTTTTGCTCCAAAACTGAAGAAAAAAAAAGCATAAAAAGAGAGTACCTTTGTGGATGTTGTAGAGAGCGGGTGGTCTGAAGAGGGAGCAACAGCACACCCAGGGCAAATCTCTCTTCTCTCTGACGGGGGGCTGAGAAGCTGACTCAGCTAAGGAGAGATAGCTGCAGAAACCCAAGGATCCTATCTGCCTTGCCTACTTACTGTAGGTGAGGGATTCAGAACAGCCCCTGTAAGTTTTTCTCATCAGCATCGATAACCCAAACGCCCCATCTTGGAATATTGACCGAGGGAATGAGAAACGGTGTGAAATAAAGAGGGCTATTCTATTCTCTTCTTCATCTATTTTGTCTGGATCGTCCTCGGAGTTGGAAGTCTTGGTCGCTTTTGGGCAGGATTTCAACTGGACTAAAGATCATTCCAAGTTCCAACGCGCCTACATCGGCTTTTTCCACCTCTGTTGTGCATCTCTGAGTGTGTCTGAGTGTGTTTGTTTGTACGTATCTGTATGTGTGTGTTACTGTGTGTGTCTGTGTGTATGCGTTTGTGAGCATCTTGTTGAACGTGTGTTTCCTTCTTGATGTCCAGCATTGTCGGCTGCCATTCTGCCTCGTGCTGCCCATGCCCGTCACGCGCCTGGCCCCAAGGTTAACCCTTGCTAAGCCGCGTGCAGGATGAGCGAGAGCTCCGGAGCAGTCACATCCGGGGCGGTGATCCTGGAGGAGTGTCCAGAGGGGAGTGGGGAGCGAGAGCAGGTCCAAGCCCAAGAACCAGGGCGCCTGCGCTGTGGAGGCTGCACCCTGTGGCCCCGCCAGCAGACATGGCTATGTGTTGTCCCTCTACTCATAGGGTTCATTGGCTTGGGACTAAGCCTGATGCTGCTCAAATGGATTGTGGTGGGCTCTGTTAGGGACTACGTGCCCACAGACCTGGTGGACGCCAAGGGTATAGGACAGGACCCCATGTTTCCCCCCCATCTCTCCAAGCCCAGCGCCTTGCCCAAGAACTCAGACACCACCAGTACCACCACCACGACAACCATTACTATCGTGGCCAACCCCACCTCAACCACCGTCACGGCAGTGAGGGGCAGAACTCGAACTGTCGTCGCCAACCACCCTGGTGGCACCACTACTACAGCCAGGGTGGGTGGTGCATCAGGCAGCCAGGTTACACCTCGCAGCACCACACAGCGCCAAGGCAACTCTGGGGGCGGAGGACCACAAGGCCCCCTTATTACCACAACCACCGCCGCACCAGTCGCCGCCTCCACTTTTACCACCTCCAGCCCGAAACCTTCTAACCCCACTGTGCTGCACGACTCCACACAAATGTGGACCCATGAGCACACCACGGAGAGGCCTGCCTCCACTCCCACATGGACCCATGTGAACCGAAAAACACGTGAGTCACCACTATCTGTAATTACTGCTTGGTTTGAGAAGAAGCTAAGGTCACTATTTCTTTCTAATTTGCGATTAACTCTTTTTTTAATCAATACATTTAAATACTTCCAGACATTGGCTGGTTTTGTGTTGCAAATCGAGAAAAAAGATCAAATGTGCCTTGGTTGGGTGATTTACCATTAGTTTATATATATATATTTGGAATGAGATATATATATATATTTGGAATGAGATGTTCAATGTATGTGGACACCTGCCCGTCGCACATCTCATTCCAAAATCATGGGCATTAATATGGAGTTGGTCCCACTCTTCTGGGAAGGCCTTCCATTAGATGTTGGCACATTGCTGTGGGGACTTGCTTCCATTCAGCCACAAGAGCATTAGTGAGGTTGGGCACTGATGCTGGGCAATTAGGCCTGGCTCGCAGTTGGCATTCTAATTCATCCCAAAGGTGTTGGATGGGGTTGAGGTCACGGCTCTGCGCAGGCCAGTCAAGTTCTTCCACACCGATCTCGACAAACCATTTCTGTATAGACCTCAGTTTGTGCATGGGGGCATTGTCATGCTGAAACAGGAAAGGGCCTTCCGCAAACTGTTGCCACTAAGTTGGAATCACAGAATTGTCTATAATGTTATTGTATGCTATAGTGTTAAGATTTCCCTTCACTGGAACTAAGTGCCTGAAATAAAAATCAGCCCCAGATCATTATTCATTTTCCACCAAACTTTACAGTTGGTACTATGCATTGGAGCAGGTAKCATTCTCCTGGCGTTCTCCCAGATTCGTACATCGGACTGCCAGATGGTGAAGTTTGATTCACTGCTCCAGAGTCCAATGGTGGCGAGCTTTACACCACTCAAGCCGACGCTTGGCATTGCGCATGGTGATTTTAGGCTTGTGTGCGGCTGCTCGGCCATGGAAACCCATTTCATGAAGCTCCCGACAAACAGTTATTGTGTTTTGGAACTTGGTAGTGAGTGTTGCAACCAAGGACAGACGATTTATACGCGCTATGCGCTTCAGCACTCGATGGTCCTGTTCTGTGAGCTTGTGTGGCCTACCACTTCGCGGCTGGCCATTGTTGCTCCTAGACGTTTCCAGTTCACAATTACAGCACTTACAATTGACTGGGGAAGCTCAAGCATGGCAGAAATTTKATGAACTGACTTGTTGGAACTGTGGAATCCTGTGACGGTGCCATGTTGAAAGTCGCTGAGCTTTTCAGTAAATCCCATTCTACTGCCAATGTTTGTCTATGGAGATTACATGGCTGTGTGCTCATTGTATAACACCCCTTCAAATGAGTGGATTTGGTTATTTCATCCACACCCGTTGCTGACAGGTGTATAAGAATGAGCACAGGGCCATTCAGCCTCTTTTTGAATTCAGACAATAAAAATCTGTGTGATAGAATCCTGAGTTGTTGTATAATGTGCAGTTTCCAATGTGAAATTCACAAAGTCTAAAGTTCTTTATGGATGAAAGGCGGGGATAGAGATGATGGTTATGGTTGTGGCTAGTAACTCCCCTTATGGAAGGGTAAAATCTGCAGGAATAAATTATCCAGTGTAATGGATAATGAGAGGTTCTTGCATCATTTTGCTTTCCGGGAAGATTACTGTCAGCATCCTCACTGGATTCCATATTCTCTTTTAAGAAATGTATGTTCAACGAATTTCCACGTGGTGTTGATGAACGTCTGTCAGTGTAGCTAGCTACAGTAGCATGYTAACCTTATCTAGCTAGCTAGCTAGCTGTCTTGCCAACCTTATCTAGCTAGCTAATATTATCTGTTGTTGCTGTTTTTCTAACTACATCATATTCAAATGATTAGCTAGCTGGCTCTATGGCTGGTTCTGGAGCTAATGTACCTGGATCTGGAGCTAATGCACCTGGTTCTGGAGCTGGATTTGTCGTAAGCATTGATTTAGAGAAAACTTTGCCACAGATGGAAACCACTGGCCTATCTTTGACTTATCTCTAAAGTTTTGGCATCTTCCATAAATTGCAGCTGCGAATCTGCTGTAGAAATAATAAGTTGTAGCTCTGGTTATATGGGTAACTTTTGAAAGATAGCTGATATGCMTTTTTCTACATTGTAATGGACACAGTGCAATCTTTGGTAGTTTGCTGGCAGGCTTCGGCTACGGTACAGCAAAGTCAATTCAGCCCATACTCATGGTTCTTACAGGGGAAGTGGCATGATAGGCTACAATTATTTTGCTCATGATCATGCATGGCACAAATGACATGTAACTATAAGTTCCTTGAATTTTCATTTGCGGGTGCCTTTTCATTATCTGGATAGACACTTGTGGTTTCTAGCTAACGTTACACCAATCAAAGCAATGGAATGTGTAGTGAAACAAAACTTTAGTAGTCAAAACCATTCATTTTGGGGTGATGAGGAGAGCGGGTTTGCAAAATGCTATCATATCACACAATTAYACTATTTATAAAATTGTTATATAGATTTTTTTAATACAGACTAGCTAAAAAATATGTAAAAATTTACAAATTATCCAATGTATTACGATAATTTTCTGGCAGAAAAAGTGAAGGTGAAAAATCATACGTTTGCACCCCATATTTTTATTAGCTCCATGGCTCAGGCGGCCAAGTGGACACAAGGCTATTTGGCTCATCTCAGTCACGTAGAGGAATAACTTTGCAGCTGTTTCTGCAATAAACAATGCCATGCTTGTGGGTGGTAACATTCAAATAAAATCCAGGCCTGAAACAAATGTGGGCTGAAAATAATTTGAATGTCATATCATAGGAAAAGACACCACATTAACACGGATTTGCACATAGACATCTGCCAACTGATATTAACACTTGTAGTTTTGTAGAAATGTTTCTGCCTTCTGTAAGTTTAGGAAACATTGCCTTGAGCCTTGAAATTCTCCCTCATGGGGATGGTCCCGTGTGGCTCAGTTTGTAGAGCATTTCCCACAGGGGACCGGTACGGAAATGTATGCATTCACTACTGTGAGTCACTCTGGWTAAGAGCTTCTGCTAAATTACTCAAATGTAAATGATGGAGGATAATGAAAGTTCACAAAAGTAAAGGTAGACATATCAATTATATAGTTAGTGTTTTTACTGATATCAATTCCGTTACCAAATCGGTATACGAATTTCTGAACAATTGGTAATAGGATTTCTGCATTTGAATTGGCTACAATGGGAAGTCATAGTAGTCACACACCACAGCTGGTTTCTCAAGTTTGGACATCTCAGTACAGTAMAGTAAAGTAGAGTTCAGTACTGTACACAGTAGAGCACACTAGAGTTGTGTACACTATACTCTACTGTGGTCTACTGTACTATACTTAACTCTACTGTAGTCAATGTGTCATGTCATAGCTGACACTTCATTCTTTCTGCAGACCTCGTTGAATCTTAGAGTTTTTGGAAAACGTGGACACAAAAAACRGAGGTAGATTTTACCGAAATTCTGTTACCAAACTTTGCATCTGCACAGTAAATGTGTTTTTGTAAAATGTTCAGTGTAAATTGTTAAAAGTAGTCATTGTGCATAGAATGGTAGGGTTTGTTAAACTTTGAAATCAATGTTTTTTGTTTGGGATACATTTTAAGTGAAAAATCAGAGCAATTCTGTTACCGTGAAACTGCCCATTGCCTATTTACTAGGGCTGTGACAATACCAGTATCGCAATATTTTTTACTTTGCAAAAATATGAAAACACGAAGTCGACCAAACTCTTTGGTCCTTTAAAATCCTGCTGTATGTAAAATATTGTGTGCTACAGCTTCGAAAATAAATAAATGTGACTCTGGATGACAACGTAATGAAGTTTCTTTCCAACATTAGTGCTGTTTCCTAAATAAGTAAAATCCACTTTGTGTTTAGTTTCCTTGCAATGGTACTAATGAGTATTATGATACTGGTATCGTCTTGGCCTTACTATCTACTGTGTCAAGACTGGATTCATCTAAAAACAACAATGTTATGCTCTCCTAGTTCTATCCACTCTGCTGTCCTCGACTCCGGTTGTTGGATCACCATAGCCTATTGATTTGTGCAGGAGGGATTTTCTTGCAGTGATCAATCAACTTTGTACCTATGACTCCATTACTCCAATGATAGATATTATTTTTCCATCACGTTGTCTATTATGATCCTTGAATTACACAAAGCTGAGCCATACATCAAATTAGCAATGCATACAAACTCAATTCCCTTATCTGTCTTCTGATGGTGTCCAAAGTAATCAGAATTTACTAGATTAGAATTAAGTGTGCTCTTTGATCATTAGAGTCAGTAAAAATGTTGTATTATTTCATAAGCAAAGAAAACAACAGGAGCCATTCATCACACATTCATTTATTAATTAACCATTTTAAGAATGCCATTTCGCGAGCAAGTGCTCCTGAAAACCATTAGGCCCCAGTGATGGATATCCCATGGAAAATGTCACTTCTCCAGCATGCTGCAGCAGCCAACTCTAATCCCACTCCCCCCTCCTTCCTATATCCAATCTTCCATCCTCCCACACATTGTTCGCAATTTCAAAAGGGCATCTTTTCCTTAACTATCAATTACATTTAGATTTGCTTTAGGTATTTATTGAATTATCCTAATTAATGTACTACCTATCTTTACTGAATTATCCTAATTAATGTACTACCTATTTTATCACACATTCATTAATTTAAACGGAAGGTGCTTACACTGAGACATTTGTCCTTTAGATAATACATGCTGAATGTGAATGTACTGAACAMAAATTTAAACGCAACATGTGAAGTGTTCACCCCATGTTTCATGAGCTGAAATAAATGATACCAGACATTTCATTTACACAAAAAGCTTATTTGTCTCACATTTTGTGCACAAATTTGTTTACATTCCTGTTGTTTACATCCTCCTCCTTTGCCAAGATAATCCATCCACCTGACAGGTGTGGCATATCAAGAAGCTGATTAAACAGCATGATCATTACACATGTGCACCTTGTGCTGGGGACAATAAAAGGCCACTCAAAAATGTGCAGTTTTGTCACACAATAATCCCACAGATGTCTCAAGTTTTGAGGGAGCGGGCAATTGGCATGCTGACTGCAGCAATGTCCACCAGAGTTGATGCCAGAGAATGTAATGTTAATTTATCCACCATAAGCTGCCTCCAACGTCGTTTTAGAGAATTTGGCAGTACGTCCAACTGGCCTCAAAACAGCAGATCACGTGTAACCACGCCAAATAAAAAATGGTAAGCTAAGCAAGAACCTCCACATCGTCTGATACCAGCCACCCGGACAGTTGATGAAACTGAGGAGTATTTATGTCTGTAATAAAGCCCTTTTGTGTGGAAAAACTAATTCTGATTGGCTGGGTCTGACTCCCCAGTAGGTGGGCCAGGCTCCCAAATTGGTGGGCCTATGCCCTTCCAGGCCCACCCATGGCTGCGCCCCTGGCCAGTCAGGTAAAATCAATAGATCAGGGCATAATGAATGTATTTCTATTGACAGATTTCCTTACATGAACTGTACTGTAACTCATTTAAACCGTTGAAATTGTTGCATGTTGCGTTTATATTTTTGTTCAGTATAAATAAAACTATAAAGAGCACAACTAAAGTCAGTGCAGTTCCTACATAAGTCTTTATCTGGTTATTTTCCAGTTCTAGAAGGATGTGCTACCCGCAGAGGGACATGTTTCTATTGACTTGACAAGAGTGTATATTTGCTAGAATTACTTGTCTACTTGTCGGGCCCAATTATGTCTGCCATGCAGATAGTATATATTCAGGTGGCCTTTCTACAGTAGGGGAGAATAGGTTAAATGTAATACAGTATTCTTTCTAACAAAGATATCTAAATATATTTTCAGCAGGATGTGTATCCCTGGAAATAATCAGAGTTCATGTAAACTTTACAGTTTTTAAAACACAGTTTGTCCCAAAAAATTGGACTCTTGGCACAATCTACCCCAGGCATAGGGAAACATTTAGCCACGGGGACAGGGTAAATTAAGCTGCCTACAAATGTCTGTACTGAATGAAATATTACCACTACCTTTTTAAAACTATGCTTATCTTTATTTCCCAAATGCAATTCAACACAATCACTTTTTTGTCTTTGTATGTTTTAAACATATTTTAACAAAGGCTTAACACCTAACAAACACTTTGGACTTTTTTACACTTTTAACATTGGCCCTGTTGTTACCTCATATACCAGCAATAATGTCACGCCCTGACCTGAGATATCTCTGTTTTCTTTATATTTTGGTTAGGTCAGGGTGTGACTAGGGTGGATACGCTAGTTTTTGTATGTCTAGGGTTTTAAGGTCGAGGTATTTGTATGTTTATGGTGGCCTGATATGGTTCCCATATCGTTCCCATATTTGTTGTTGTCTCTGATTGGGGATCATATTTAGGTAGCCATTCCCTTTGGTGTTTGTGGGTTCTTATTCTATGTTTAGTTGCCTGTCTGCACTATTCATATAGCTTCACACTTCGYTCGTTTTGTTAGTTTGTTCAGTGTGCTTTCTTTAATAAAAGAGGAATGTACGCATACCACGCTGCACCTTGGTCCGATCTTTATGACGAACGTGACAAATAATGCCTTGCATTACACCTAAGAAGAAAACACTTCAATTTGCTCATCTTGCCATAGGCTCAACTGTTGGCTCAACTTACCCCATGGTGATTGGCTCCACTTACCCCAAGGCAAACATTTTGACTATATTAGCCCACACTGCTACAAGGATACACTTTCATGCAGGTTTAGGACCTCATATTAAAATKTATAGAGACCCCAACTGATGTATAGAACAATCTTAAAAGTATCTACTTTGATGTAGATACAAGCATCATAAAACCTCTAACACAATCAATTAATCTAACTTCTTGAAAATCTTTTTTTTTWAATCTAACTTGCTTACCACTTTTTCCATGTGGTTTCTTCCTTCACRGACTCTATGAAATGATGACCTCTTCCTAAAAATTTGGTCATAAGATACATTTTGTGTATGGTTTCCTAGAAACAAGGGTGGCTCAATTTACCCCTTTKGCTCAACTTACCCCACTCTCCCCTAATACAATTTGAAAGGGATGTTACTTTGTCTCAGGCATTGAATATTGAATCAGGGTGTCAAGCAGCCATGCTTTAGCATCGCTCACTGGCACTATGCTAGATTACTTTTTACTCAAGCCATCCTTAATCCAGATTAATTTCTCATCACTCTGGAGGAGCAGCTAAACAGAATTATGCACCGATCATTAGTCACACACATGATGCGGTTACAAGCATCCCAGTGATTGGGATTGTATTGATAGACAGTATTCTGTACCATATAAGACTGGGTAATATCTTCATTGAAATGTTGTCACTTATTAGATTATATGAATAAGCCATTTTTCATACAATACTCATCAAACAAGTGTGTTGTTTATAAAGTGAAATACAAACCTATTAGTTTCACATATAAAGTTTCAATTTCTAATGTCACATGCACAAGTACTGTGAAATGCCTTTCTTGCCAGCCCCAATGTATCATAAAAAAATAACATAAAGTAGAACAAAAACAAGAAATAAGAAAACCAAGAGAAAGTAAGAAGTTATATACAGGGTCAGTTCCAATAACATATTTACAATGTACATGATACTGGAGTGATAGAAATAGATATGTATGGGGGTAATGTGACTAGGTATCAGGATAAATGATAAACAGAGTAGCAGCACCGTAAGCTATGATTGTATGTGAGTGTGTTTGTGTATGTCTGTAGAGTCAGTTAAAATGGGTGTTCATGTTATGTGTGTGTTGGAGTGTGAGTATGCGTGAGTGTGTAGAGTTGTGTGAGTGTGCACAAAATACAAATGAAATACAATGGTCAACTCAGATAGTCTGTGTAACCATTCTGTTAGCTACTTAGCAGTCTTATGTCTTGGGGATAAAAGCTATTCAAGAGCCTGTTGGTCTCAGACTTGATGCAGCAGTACCTCTTGCCATGCATAAACCCGAGAGAACAGTCTACGGCTTGGGTGGCTGGAGTCTATAACAATTATCTGGGCCTTCCTTTCACAACGCCTGATATAAAGGTCCTGGATGGCAGGGAGCTCGGCCCTAGTGATGTATTGGGCTGTCCTCACCCCCCTCTGTAGCGCCATGTGATCGAGAGCGGTGCTGTTGCCATACTAAGAAGTGATGCAGCCAGTCAAGATGCTCTCAATGGTGCAGCTGTAGAACTTTTTGAGGATTTCAGGGTCCATGCCAAACCTTTTCAACCTCCTGAGGGGGAAGAGGCGCTGTCGCGCCTTCTTCACAACTGTGTGCATGTGAGTGGAACATTTTAAGTCCTTAGTGATTTGAGCACAATGAACTTGAAGCTCTTGACGAGGTCCACTACAGCCCCATCGATGTGGATGGGGGCTTGCTCACCCACCCCCATTTCCTGTAGTCCACAATTAGCTCCTTGGTCTTACTGACGTTGAGTGAGAGGTTGTTGTCCAGCCACCACACTGCCAGGTCACTGACCTCCTCCCTCTAAGCTGTCTCATCGTCGCCGGTGATCAGGACTACCACCGTAGTGTCGTGCGTGGCCACGCAGTCGTGGGAAAACAAGGAGTACAGGAAGGGACTAAGCACACACCCCTGTGGAGCCCCCATGTTGAGTGTCAGTATGGCGGAGGGGATGTTGCCTACTCTCATCACCTGGGGTTGGCCCGTCAGGAAGTCCAGGATCCAGTTGCAGAGGGAGGTGTTCAGTCCCAGGGTCCTAAGCTTACGCTGTGCTGTAGGTATCCCTCTTATCTACAGTGCCTTCAGAAAGTATTAATGCCCCTTGACTTTTTCCACATTTTGTTGTGTTACTGCCTGAATTTAAAATGGATTAAATTGAGATTTTGTGTCACTGGCATACACACAATACCCCATAATGTGAAAGTGGAATTATGTTTATAAATTAATAAAAAATGAAAAGCTGAAATGTCTTGAGTAAATAAGTATTCAACCCCTTTGTTATGACAAGTTCAGCAGTAAATATTTGCTTAGCAAGTTACGTAATAAGTTGCATGGATAGTGTTTAACATGATTTAACATGACCCAGTCACYACAATRATACAGGTGTCCTTCCAAACAAAGTTGCCGGAGAGGAAAGAAACCGCTCAGGGATTTCACCATGAGGCCAATGGTGACTTTAAAACAGTTAATGGCTGTGATAGGAGAAAACTGAGGATAGATCAACAACATTGTAGTTACTCCATAATAATACTAACCTAATTGACAGAGGGAAAATAATGAAGCCTGACATAATAAAAATATTCCAAAACATGCATCCTGTTTGCAATAAGGCACTAAAGTAAAACTGCAAAAAAATTGGCAAAACAATGAGCTTTATGTCCTGAATACAAAGCGTTACTGTACAGTATGTTTGGGGCAAATCCAACACAACACATCACTGAGTACCACTCTTCATACTGTATTTTCAAGTATGGTGATGGCTGCATCATGTTATGTGTATGCTTGTCATCGGCAAGGACTAGGGAGTTTTTTTTTGCATAAAAATAAATGGAATAGAGCTAAGTACAGGCAAAATCCTAGAGGAAAACCTGGTTCAGTCTGCTTTCTAACATGCGCTGGGGGACAAATTCACCTTTCAGCAGGACAATAACCTAACACACAAGGCCAAATATACACTGGAGTTGCTTACCAAGATGACATTGAAAGTTCCTGAGTGGCCTACTTACAGTTTGTCTTAAATCAGCTTGAAAATCTATGTCAAGACTTGAAAATGGCTGTCTAGCAATGATCAACAACCAACTTGACAGAGCCTGAGTAATTTTTTGAGAATAATGTGCAAATATTGTACAATCCAGGTGTGCAAAGCACTTAGAGACCTACCTAGAAAGACTCACAGCTGTAATCGCTGCCAAAGGTGATTCTAACATGTACATGTGCGAATACTTATGTAAATGAGATATTTCTGGATTTCATTTTCAATAAATTTGCTAAATTTGTTAACTTTGTAATTATGGTGTATTGTGCGTAGATGTGTGAGAAAAAACATCTATTTAATCCATTTTGAATTAAGGCTGTGACACAACAAAATGTGGAATAAATCAAGGGGTATAAATACTTTCTGAAGGCACTGTAGGTGGGTGAGAGCAGTGTGAAGTGCAATTGAGATTGCATCGTCTATGGATCTGTTGGGGCGGTATGCAAATTGGAGTGGATCTAAGGTGTCTGGGATGATAGAGTTGAGATGTGCCATAAACAGCCTTTCAAAGCACTTCATGATTACAGATGTGAGTGCTACAGGGTAGTAGTCATTGTGGCATGACGTCATCTTAAGACATGTGGGGATTACAGACTGGGACAAGGAGAGGTTGAAAATGACAGTAAATATGCCTGCCAGCTGATCTGCGCATGCTCTGAGAACGGGCCCTGGAATACCTTCCATTAGCCCATGTTTCACTGAGATCATTTACTGCTGTATTCTATTGATTTGACAGTCCGAAGGGGAATCAGAGCCATTTAGGATCTGATGGGGGCTATAAACAAGATTTATTAGGAACTCTTCAATCCTGCTGCCTCTAGTCTAAGATTAAAGTGAGCCCATTCCCATGTTTGGTGGGCCTATTCCCTTTCATGAGGCCTTAGGCAACTCAATGTACTGTACCACGTCCAGCTACAGTACAGCGATAGTGAACATTAACCTTTTCAATAAATGACATTAATTGATGTGCTGTCTGTCTGACTTTAGGTCATATTTAAGAGTGTACTGTGCATGCTTGCCTGTTTGTGTGTGTGTGTGTTTGAATGTGTGTGTATGTGTGTGTGTGTTTGAATGTGTGTGTATGTGTGTGTGTGTTTGAATGTGTGTGTATGTGTGTGTGTGTTTGCGTGTGTGCCGACAGGGTGGGGATGGGGTGGCCTAGTTGTGACCCAGTTGTGACACCCAGACTATTGAAAGCTGGGATTCACTGCTCATCCTTGAAATCTGATTGCTTCCCACCTCTAAGAGGATTTATGGGCAGAATTACAACTCCTGGACATGCCCCTTGTTTGGGGTTTGGCCGTCAAATTATCATGTTATGTTTATCAGTATATTACTAGAATCATGACCCAAAATATTTTGGTCCTTGGTATTAAATATCAATGCAATAGCTTGTATTTCAGTGTTCAGAGGGAGATGTTGAAAGAAGGTTTGCATGGGTAAAGTCATTGCCAAAGTCAGAAATTCTGAGATTCTTCCCAGACTGCTTTGCAAAATGTGACACGCTGTGAATTTGAAAATGCACAGAGATTTTGGAATTAGATCAAAGTACATGTTGAATCAAAGCTGGGTCATCAGACATGGCTTCAGTCTCATCTACCATTGAGCTGGTTCATCAGTTAAACTAACAAGATATGATTATTAACTGGTCTGCCTGCCTATCTCTATCAGTTATTGATAGTAGGCTATATAAGCCTAGCTCAAGGAGTGTGTAGATGAGTGGGTGCTACACTGGAACTAGAGAACTATGAGTGAGGTGCGGGGACATCATTCAGGGTGACACCAGATGTAACATGTACAGTGCACTCAGAATGTATTCAGACCCCTTGACTTTTTCCACATTTTGTTATGTTACAGCCTTATTCTAAAATTTATTAAATTGTTTTTTCCCCCCTAATCAATCTACACACAATACATTTTATGCAAATGTATTAAAAATAAAAAGCTGAAATATCACATTTACATAAGTCTTCAGACCCTTTACTCAGTACTTTGTGGAATCACCTTTGACAGCGATTACAGCTTCAAGTCTTTTTGCGTATGACGCTACAAGCTTGGCACACCTGTATTTGGGGAGTTTCTCCCATTCTTCTCTGCAGATCCTCTCAAGCTCTGTCAGGTTGGATGAGGAGTGTTGTGCACAGCTATTTTCAGGTCTCTTTGGAGATGTTCGATTGGGTTCAAGTCCGGGCTCTGGCTGGGCCACTCAAGGACATTGAGACTTGTCCAAAAGCCACTCCTGCATTGTCTTGGGTGTGTGCTTAGGGTCATTGTCCTGTTGGACAATTCATGCTCTGGAGACAGTTTTCTCTGGAGACAGTTTTCTCTGGAGACGGTTTTCATCAAGGATCTCTCTGTTCTTTGCTCCGTTCATATTTCCCTCGATCCTGAGTAGTCTCCCAGTCCCTGCCGCTGAAAAGAATCCCCACTGCATGACGCTGCCACCACCATGTTTCACCTTAGGGATGGTGCCAGGTTTCCTAAAGAGAACCTTGCCAACCTTACTTTGCTACCTGACAACTTTACGGTTTTTACTTTTTAATTACCGTTTATATATTTTTAGTTTTTCCCACACAACTTTTTTTTTCATTCAACTTTTTCACTCCGGACGCTTTATCTGGACATGGTTCGTGAGCACCTTCAACAGCCGAAGCTAAGTAGTAACATTAACATGATGCCTTCTAATTGCAGTCGCTGTACTCATAATATACAGGAGAACGATCGCCTTACAGCGAGGATAGCTGTGCTGCAAGCCCAGCTTCAGACGCAATCGTTAGGCAAGGGTAATTTCAGTGTAGGAAAGGATGAAACAGCGTCTGTGCACTAGTAAATCCCCTCGCACAGTCCCCGCAGCCGGAAACTTTCTCATGGCTTCTGGAGGGAAATTCAGCCGACAGAAACTTTCAACCGGTTTTCCCCATTAAGCAGCGAGTCGGAGTCTGAGGCCGAGCTTCTCTTGTCTCTACTCCTCCCATTACGGGGTCTGAGACGCCGAAGCTTCCCACCATTAGCTCTGACAAATTGAAAACCCTAGTCATTGGCGACTCCATTACCCGCAGTATTAGACTTAACGAATCATCCAGCGATCATACACTGTTTACCAGGGGGCAGGGCTACCGCACGTTAAGGCTAATCTGAAGATGGTGCTGGCTAAAGCTAAACTGGCGAGTGTAGAGAGTATAGAGATATTGTTTTCCACGTCGGCACCAATGATGTTAGGATGAAACAGTCAGAGGTCACCAAGCGCAACATAGCTTCAGCGTGTAAATCAGCTAGAAAGATGTGTCGGCATCGAGTAATTGTCTCTGGCCCCCTCCACGTTAGGGGGAGTGATGAGCTCTACAGCAGAGTCTCACAACTCAATCGCTGGTTGAAAACTGTTTTCTGCCCCTCCCAAAGATAGAATTTGTAGATAATTGGCCTCTTTCTGGGACTCACCCACAAACAGGACCAAGCCTGGCTGCTGAGGAGTGACGGACTCCATCCTAGCTGGAGGGGTGCTCTCATCTTATCTACCAACATAGACAGGGCTCTAACTCCTGTAGCGCCACAATGAAATAGGGTGCAGGCCAGGCAGAAGGCTGTTAGCCAGCCTGCCAGCTTAGTGGAGTCTGCCACTAGCATAGTCAGTGTAGTCAGCTAATAATAATAATATATTATTTTATTATTAATACATTTGCAAAAAATTCTAGAAACCAGTTTTCGCTTTGTCATTACGGGTATTGTGTATAGATTGATGAGAATTACATATTTTTTAATCAATTTTAGAATAGGCTGTAATGTAACAAAATGTGGAAAAAGTCAAGAGATTCTGAAAACTTTCCGAATGCACTGTATGTGATGCTATCATGGTGAAGTAAACATTGGACATTTACATCGGCAATAACGTTATCAGACTCCCTTTTCACCCCACACTTTACATGGCGACAGAAGAGGTGAAACAGAACAGGGACTGCACCGCATCGACCAACTGGTTTTCAAGGAAAATTCGCAGACAGCTAAATAAAGTTTGAAAAGGATGGCGTATATACTGCCAAGTACACTGCTCAAAAAAATAAAGGGAACACTAAAATAACACATCCTAGATCTGAATGAATGAAATATTCTTATTAAATACTTTTTTCTTTACATAGTTGAATGTGCTGACAACAAAATCACACAAAAATTATCAATGGAATCAATTTATCAACCCTGGAGGTCTGGATTTGGAGTCACACTCAAAATTAAGCGGAAAACCACACTACAGGCTGATCCAACTTTGATGTAATGTCCTTAAAACAAGTCAAAATGAGGCTCAGTAGTGTGTGTGGCCTCCACGTGCCTGTATGACCTCCCTACAACGCCTGGGCATGCTCCTGATGAGGTGGCGGATGGTCTCCTGAGGGATCTCCTCCCATACCTGGACTAAAGCATCCGCCAACTCCTGGACAGTCTGTGGTGCAACGTGGCGTTGGTGGATGGAGCGAGACATGTCCCAGATGTGCTCAATTGGATTCAGGTCTGGGGAACGGGCGGGCCGTCCATAGCATCAATGCCTTCCTCTTGCAGGAACTGCTGACACACTCCAGCCACATGAGGTCTAGCATTGTCTTGCATTAGGAGGAACCCAGGGCCAACCGCACCAGCATATGGTCTCACAAGGGGTCTGAGGATCTCATCTCGGTACCTAATGGCAGTCAGGCTACCTCTGGCGAGCACATGGAGGGCTGGTGCGGCCCCCAAGAAATGCCACCCCACACCATGACTGACCCCACCGCCAAACCGGTCATGCTGGAGGATGTTGCGGCAGCAGAACGTTCTCCACCGGCGTCTCCAGACTGTCACGTCTGTCACATGTGCTCAGTGTGAACCTGCTTTCATCTGTGAAGAGCACAGGGCACCAGTGGCAAATTTGCCAATCTTGGTGTTCTTCTGGCAAATGCCAAACTTCCTGCACGGTGTTGGGCTGTAAGCACAACCCCCACCTGTGGACGTCGGGCCCTCATACCATCCTCATGGAGTCTGTTTCTGACCGTTTGAGCAGACACATGCACCATTTGTGGCCTGCTGGAGGTCATTTTGCAGGGCTCTGGCAGTGCTCCTCCTTGCACAAAGGCGGAGGTAGCGGTCCTGCTGCTGGGTTGTTGCCCTCCTACGGCCTCCTCCACGTCTCCTGATGTACTGGCCTGACTCCTGGTAGCGCCTCCATGCTCTGGACACTACGCTGACAGACACAGCAAACCTTCTAGCCACAGCTCGCATTGATGTGCCATCCTGGATGAGCTGCACTACCTGAGACACTTGTGTGGGTTGTAGACTCCGTCTCATGCTACCACTAGAGTGAAAGCACCGCCAGCATTCAAACGTGACCAAAACATCAGCCAGGAAGCATAGGAACTGAGAAGTGGTCTGTGGTCACCACCTGCAGAACCACTCCTTTATTGGGGGTGTCTTGCTAATTGCCTATAATTTCCATCTGTTGTCTATTCCATTTGCACAACAGCATGTGAAATTTATTGTCAATCAGTGTTGCTTCCTAAGTGGACAGGAAAGGCTGTTTGATTTCACAGAAGTGTGATTGACTTGGAGTTACAWTGTGTTGTTTAAGTGTTCCCTTTATTTTTTTGAGCAGTGTATATTCAATTACCGTATTAAGATTTGCTCAATCACCAAGTCTTGAAAATGGCTCCCCAGTAACAGGCATGATGGCAAATCAAATGGCTATGCACATGATTTATCATTACTAGTCTAGCAGGGGTTATCAGAAAGCTCTTTTGGATTTACTTTTCAATCAATTTGAATATTTCTGACCCTGCATCTCTAACAGAATGCAGAAATACATTCTCATGCATTGACATTAGATTGAATTCCTCTCTGAAGCTTCCGCAATAAAGCCTCATGTTACTTTGATTTATCCTGGTGAAATGTCCTAAGGAGGGAAGAGCCTTTAAATATTTATGTGCAGAAAAGGAAACATGTTCAATATGTAGAGGAAAATGTGAATAATTGACGATGCCCTATGACAAACTCAAAACAAGAGTGAAACATGGCTCATGCTTCATGAATCGGATAGAAGAGATACGGACATAAGATAGAGATACAGGATGACACAGGGTAAAATACTAATTGTCGGAGAGTTGACAAGGTGTGTTTTTGAGACTTTTCACCAGGAGATGCTCCATTGCTTCTTGAAAAGCGGGGCAACCCTGGGTAGCCTAAACTGAGCATAGAAACGACCTCCCTCGGTCCAGTAACATGTCTAGCAAACCCATGCTCCCAAAGGTGACGGAGTACAAAGTGACTGAATGGTAGAGATGTTTCCTTTTTATCAGAGGGGCTTTTGATAATGAATTCAGTTTTAAGCAGGCCTGAGATGAGGTTCCTTAGATGTCTATGGCGGTGAGATGTGAGATCAGTTTATATATTTTGGATTGGCTTTCAGACCCCAGCTCCACTTGTCCTCCAGAGATGGATTGCCACTTTACTCAGAACAGGGACGACACAGAAGTGTTTAGTCCTTTCTGATGACAGTATAAGGACTTGCATTAATAGTTACCTACAGCAAACTGGCTTGAACTGATCCAATAAGTGATGCAATGAAAATACGAGCACTTTCCACTTGCCACCTGCCACTTCGAACTTTGAAGAACGTAACAATTTGTTTAACATTCCTGGAATGATGAAATTCCTGGAGCCACCAAACCTCATATTCTTCTTGAACAGCAGATGTCTGGTTTGACCTCCAGTTCCAATACCGATCACCATTAAAAAAAAGCCTTGCTATACACAGGAATGACAGGGSTATTTATGAGTTATTGTCCTATTATCTACAGCAGGCGTTATTAATAATGAAATGCTTGCGTTTGCAGTGCAGTAGTTCATGTGATTTGGTTGAGCAGCCCATCATTAAATAAGATAGATACAGTATAATCTATATGTAATGGGTATCATGCTTCTATGGAGATGGTATAGGGTTTGTCAGAATGTGTAGAATGGAGGCTTGCCTTAGGAGCTTATCTTCATTATCAGCATATCGGTCTATGTCACAGCTGCTCTCAGCCAAAATATGCCTTACACTGAATCATCATGGGCAGTATAACACATCCATTATGTGCTATTTGTAGATATTTTGTCATCTGACATTCCCCTCATCCTGCAATTCAATTGTTCTTATGAATGACGACACCCAGGAAAGGTAATGTACTGATGTTCCACTAGACCTATCAATATTCACAGAAATGTAGCATGTACAGTAAACTCCTTAAATATGTTCTCTAATGTGTTGTATACATAAATTAATTCAAATTGATTTAAGCTTGAAAAGGAGTGATTATCATTTTGCCAACTCTCCCTCTCCCTTGCGCCTCTCTTTCTATATCCTCTTGCAAGTAAGCTGCAAACCGTTTATTAACATCAGTGAGCAAACAAACGTCACAGCGCTTTGATTTTAGCAACGGTCAGTAGCTAGTGCTGTGGTTTGTAGCCTATTATTCTGTAGCAGCTTCAAAGGAGCTGAGCAGTGTGACAAATGCGGGCCATAAACCTCCAGCAGCTTGGCAGGACGGAGTGGACGCTGGCCAAGATCAGACCAGAGAAATAGCCTACTGAGGAGGAGGAAGAATCCTCTGGTGGCAGCCAGACCTTACCCCAAAACACACCCCAACGGGAACACACAAGTCTAGGTAGAGCTCATCAAGGCAAGACACGACACAGTATGTTCTGTCCATTCTGGTTGATTACCTTCATGGCTGATAACCATCCTGGCTGATAACCATGCTGCTAAATACAGAATACAGCTGCTACTGCCATTGTTTAACCTACAAAGAGGGGATTATTTCATTGATTCAAGTCAAAGGCAAGTCCATTTACGCTCTGCATTGATTCAGTATCTCCCTCAAGGTCAATTTAGGATTAAATTCAGTTTCCTTTTATTCCACCACTGCGTAGAATGTCACCTGACTGGAGAAATTGCTTTACTTTGTTCTCAATCCCATTGAGTTTTGGTGCGGGTGTATGTGAGTGTGCACGGTGTGTGCACGGAATGTTTTGGCATGGTGCACGAGAGAGTAAGTGTGCACATTTGAATGATAACTAATTAGCGGTGTATTTGTGTTGCCATGGCAGTCTTATGGAGGTTGACTGTCTTCCCCCTTCTGTTTCCCCACTAATATGGTTCTCCCCTGGGACTTCTTCTCTAACGAACAAAAATATAAACACAACATGCAACAATTTCAAAGATTTTACTGAGTGATAATTCATATGAGGAAATCAGTCAATTGAAATCAATTAATTAGGCCCTCATCTATGGATTTCATACGACTGGGAATACAGATATGCATCTATTGGTCAAAGTTTTTTTTTTTATTAAAAAGTAGGCGGCGTGGATCAGACAACCAGTCAGTATCTGGTATGATCACCATTTGCCTCATGCAACACAACACATCTCCTTTGCATAGAGTTGATCAGGCTGTTGATTGTGGCCTGTGGAATGTTGTGGCACTACAATGGGCCTCAGGATCTCGTCACAGTATCTTTGTGCATTCAAATTGCCATCGATAAAATACAATTGTGTTTGTTGTCCGTAGCTTGTGCCAGCCCATACCATAACCCCACCGCCACCATGGGGCACTCTGTTCACAATTATGACATCAGCAAACTGCTCGTCCTTACACCGCCATACACGTGGTATGCGGTTGTGAGGCCGGTTGGACGTTACTGCCAAATTCTCTAAAACGACATTGGAGTCTGGTTATGGTAGAGAAATGAACATTCAATTCTCTGGCAACAGCTCTGGTGGACGTTCCTGCAGTCAGCATGCCAATTGCACGCTCCCTCAAAACTTGAGACATCTGTGGCATTGTGTTGTGTGTCAAAACTGCACATTTTTGAATGGCTTTTTATTGTCCCCAGCACAAGGTTCACCTGTGTAATGTTTGTGTAGTTTAATTAGCTTTTTGATATGCCACACCTGTCAGGTGGATGGATTATCTTGGTAAAGGAGAAATGCTCTCTAACAGGGATGTAAACAAATTTGTGCACAACATTTTAGAGAAATGCGTGTTTTAGGCGTATGGAAAATGTCTGGGATCTTTTATTTCAGCTCATGAAACATGGGACCAACACTTTACATGTTGCGTTTATATTTTTGTTCAGTGTATTTTAATTCTGTATTCCCATTCTCCCTGTTTCCCAATCATCATCATCATCATCATCATCATCTTCCATGGACACCACATGTTCTCAATGTGTAATAACATACCCTGAGCTATTGAGAATCATCGTTAAATGTGTTTGGTACCAATCATTTAAATGTTTTATTTCAACCATGCAGATTCAATTGCTGTTATCACAAAGATACATGTCTTCATTAACTGAATATGCGTGTGCCTGAGTGCCTGCATGCTTGTTTGTGTGAGTGTAGGTGCATAGCAGAGGAGGCTGGTGAGGGGAGGACAGCTCATAATAATGAATGGAATGATGCTACAGTATCAAACACATGGAAGGGGTTTGATGTGTTTGATACCATTCCATTTTTTCCTTTCCAGCCATTACTATGAGCACGTCCTCCCCACTTGAAGTGCGACCAGCCACCACTGCTGCATACACATCTTTGGGTGTGTGTTCATATACATTATGTGAGTCATCTGAGGATGAGAAGGGCCATCTTGTGTCCCGCATGAGATATTGATTCCAGTATTATTTTGCCTATTTTCCTCTCAGCAGTTTAGCAGAGCCCTGTGTTCATGCGTAGGCTCTGATTATCTAGGTGCAGAGCGTTTGGCTGCTGTTATTTTTAGCTTTTAAGATCCATTTGAGCTGTGCATGCTGTGGGGGCCTGGTTTTCTGGCACAGGGCTCCTTTCCTTCATCTCTACCACACATCTCCCTTTCTGTCAGCCAAAACCCATTAAGACAGTCCTGATCAGAAAACTGGGTTGATAAGTGCATATCATTTCTTAATTGTTATTTCTGCAAGACATTTTTGATATCAGTGTGTTGAGCTGATTCAAAAGTATGTTAAACGGTTGGTATGTCAGCGAGCAGTCTGGGCCTCATATATACACCCATTCCACTCTCTTGGTGTCATTGAAATGGCTGATGTAAAATTTCACCTCAAGGGCAATGCAACCTTGATGGAATCCCCCAATCTACGACAAAGAGAGAGAGACACACACCGAATGCTTAAGTGCAATGCTCTGCTACACAGTAGGGCTCCGGGCCCTGCCCTTGGGTAGTCTGTTACATGGCTTTACTCTCTAATCATGACATGRAACAACCCACTCAGAGTGTGCCAGGGTACTCTCACAGAGTACAACGTTAGGCTATCAACACTTCCCCTTTCTGTCCCCTCCATGCTTATTGCGGTGGCACACGTCTCAGTGAGACACTCTCTCTGGTTGTGACAGGCCTCAGCCCTGTGGCTCTCTGCTCCATGGCAGAGTTGCGGTGGGGGGGGGGGTTATGGGAGAGTGACTCTACACAGCCGCTGAGAGGAGAGGCGGAGTCATCCATCTACACTGGACACCATCGCTTCATCGTCCCTTCCACAGCCTACTCAATGCATCTACATTTATATTGGCCCTGCTTCGAGAAATCCACCAGAAGGCGTTTAGATTGAAGGTGATGTATAGTGGATGTGTGCTGTAGGGTAGGATAGGAAGAAGTATGGTCAGCTTTTTGGTAGCTACTGCATTGAGGAACGGGGGCCAGTCCGACGTGCTTGGTTTACGCTGAGATGAACATGTCAGTGATGAAGCTGTCAGAGGCCTGTCCGCCACCTGTCAATAGTGAATGATGGCTCTCTGTTTCTCTAGCTTAGGAGCGGGCATACAGGCAGACTTTAGGCTCTGTTCAATCAAATCCACTTTTGTCAATTTTTCAATTTGAGCGTAATTATTTTTATATAGCCTACACYTTTTAGTTCTGAACTTTTAACACCAGTGGGACGGGTGTGGCTTCCTGACAATAATCACAAGAGCAGCTGCTCACCGATTTAACGGCTCCAACGCAGTTCCACCTCCTACACCACCAAAACATCACCTATGCGGCTGTCGGCTTTCGCCTGTTAATGCTTGATCTGATTGAATCTAGGCCTTAGTGGAGGACACTGAGACAAGGAGTCATGGCGGCAGTTTAGTATGAAGTACTGTACCGCTATCTTTCAGTTGTCTCATGTTTCACATTATATTCTTTTTTAATGCGTAATCTCAAGATATTGCTGACCCTGTTTTAGAGTCAGGTCAAGGTAGCTGTGGGCTAATTGTGGTGTGATCTCAGCAGGTGTGAAGACAGCTCTGCCTATTGAGCTCCACAGAGGAGGTGTTATAATACCCATAAAACCTAGAGGTCAAACAGGGAAATGGTTCCAATTGTTTTTCTTGAAAAAGAAAAGGAGAGCCGCACACTCTAGAAGCTCAGATRTAATAACTGAATAACCAACGTTTCGACAGACAAGCTGTCTTCATCAGAGTATAATTGTTTTTCTAACATTCATTTTTCCCATAGGAGATTTTAGAAACACTTAAAATAAGGGCTGTTTCGGGTAGGCTTACCCTGGCGTGACGTTTTGATAAACATGTAAATCTCTTTTGGACAAGTTTACTTTTATCAGTATATTCGGCTCTATTTACTCTAGACTCAAAAATTATAATTAGCATCAAAGTAGACATCATGCAAAACTACAAGTCCCTGTAAGCTCCCGCACATCATCTCTAGCTGACATCTTTGCGAACAGGTATTGTGTCAATTTAAAACTTGAACAAGACAGTTCACAAAATTGTCAATTTAAAGAAATGTTGCCAATTTATTCTTTACCGCATTTACCTAACATCAGATAGTTAATCCACATTCTTATATTTTGTAAGGGGTGCGTACTGGCGGCAGAGAAGTCAGACGCAGGAGAGCAAAAACTGTGTTTCCAACGGCGTAATAACAAAAACAAAAACTGTGTTTCCAACGGCGCAGTGTAATAACAAAAACCCACCGGAAAACAGAACAATCAATAAATGGGTACATAACCCGACGCACACCAGGACAGACGTGCACAAGCACTTACAGTAAACAATCACCGACAAGGACATGAGGGGGAACAGAGGGTTAAATACACAACATGTAATTGATGGGATTGGAACCAGGTGTGATGGAAGACAAGACAAAACCAATGGAAAATGAAAAGAGGATCAGCGATGGCTAGAAGGTCGGTGACTTCGAMCGCCGAACGCCACCCGAACAAGGAGAGGGACCAACTTCGGCGGAAGTCGTGACATCTTTACCTCGATTTGGCAGTCTCGTCCAGATTATCATGGCATTTGTAGTTATTTATGATAGCCACGTTAGCAGTTAATTAGCATTTCATTTTGGGAGGTAAATATAGGCGAATATATTGATAAAAGTCACCTCGTCCTAGAGGGATTATCAAAACCTCATGCCACGGTAAGCCTACACAAAATACAGCCTTTATTTTAATTGTTTCTAAAATCCCCTACTGGAAAAATGAATGGTGGAAAAACTATTGGAACCATTTCACTCTTTGACCACTAGGTTTTATGGGTATTATGACTCATACTGTGGTACAAGCCAGTTTAAGTTATACATCAAATGTTCCGGGCACAGCTTGGACAAATACCTTTTTTCACATTTGATAACGCCCTGTTAACAATTGATATTACGCTTGCGAAGAGAGGCATTGTACAGGCGAGCTGTCTAAAATATAAGTGAGAGCATTGCAGGCAAGTGACGGAGCAATAGCAATCGTGTCATGGCAGATGTGAATTACAACCCTGACACTCTCTGCTGTTATGTGCTATTAAAGCGCATCAGAGCGCACACAAAGGTTACATACTACACACTGCTGTTCTATTCAAAATGGTGGCTGTGCAGATAAAGTACTGCTGAGAGAGATGGAGAGCATTTTAGATCTAATTCTTTTGTGTGCTATGTGTGTGCGTGTGTGCCCCTATTTTATATGTTTAAGTTGTTGGCTGTTATCTTCAGAGGGTGGTGTTTCATACAGTGGAAGGGAAACGAGGAAGGAGCAGCGATAGAGGAAAGGGACCTTGTTGGCCTCACCCTTCTACTGGACATGGATGACGCATCCCTCGTATTAGAGACAACTGCCATTAATGCACAGGCTTGGGTCTCTATGGGATTAATGGGATTTAGACTCTTTTGCCCTCTTTATCTCTCTGCCTCTCTCTCTCTTTCTCCCCCTGTCTCTCTCTGTCCTGTTCTCTTTCTATATATATATCTCTCACTTTCTCTCACTCTCTGTCTCTTTCTCTGTCAACACACAGGATTGCGTCAGAAAATCTACTCATTCTCTCAAAGCTAAATCCACATAATGGTATTGGGAGTTTATCAGTCTCTAAACTCCCTCCCCTATAACATCTGTCACTCTGTCACGGAACTCTGTCCCCCCTTCTGTCAATCATCCCCCATTCCCAGAGTAGTGGTACTCTCTCTACCACTCTGGCAGTAAGTAAGATGGGCTTCCACATTCTCTGTGTAGTTGACTTGCCTCCCTCTCTACTCTAGTCTATCACTGAATAGTGGGTTTCTCTCCCTTACCTTAACTGTTCTATTCTGAACTCTCACTGTGCAGTGGACTTTGTAATGGACTTCTCTCCCCACTGTCCCTCTGGGTACTGGATTTTTCTCCTCTGCCATTAGAATTCAGGGCAAATGCCATCCACTTCTGGAACCTTCTCACCCTCATTAATGCGGCCGACCCTTCAGGCGTCCAGATCTAAACACATATTAACCTTTAGCGAAATGCGTTCTTCCAAACCTTCAATTTGCTGCGCTTTTCCGCATCCATTCAGCGCCAGATAGAATTATTTTTGGCGGTGTGATGTATGGCCCTGCATACAGGCCTAGCTGAGGCAGTTATTGCTCCTTTGTGACAGAGAGGAAAAAACTGCTCAGGTTGTGCCCATATCTCAGGACCAACACATTAATAAATAATGAGTTTACAATGATATATGGGTGTACAGGTATGCATAATGGGAAGGCTCTCATTGGGTTTAGGATGTGGGTTAGCGTGTGTTTTTGTCTGGGTTCGCGCTCATAAACCACTCTAATTACTATGTAAATGCTATAAAGACTTTATATTTATTTTTGCTATGTTGTAAATTACACTTGTTGTACCGTCCAAATTGCTTACACATAGTAGTTTACCTCTTTAACTGACTGGAGATCAGTGGACCTATCTGCATCTCCGTCCTCCATTTTGATGGTATTGTGTGCCATGTGGCTGGACCTGTTCACACAGACAGCTAATACTTGCCTTTGATCCCTGCAGGACATCTTGCAGTTCTGATGCATGGTGTGCATCACGCATTCTAATGGACTTGCTCCAACTAGGCAACTATCACATAATGTAGATATTTTTACTGAAGTCTTTAAACATTTTTTAAAATGTAACTAGGCAAGTCAGTTAAGAACAAATTCTTATTTACAATGACAGCCTAGGAACAGTGGGTTAACTGCCTTGTTCAGGGGCAGAATGACAGATTTTTACCATGTCAGTGTCACGTTTCCTGACCTGTTTTCTGTTGTGTTTGTATTATTTAGTTGGTCAGGGCGTGAGTTGGGGTGGGTTGTCTGTGTCATTTTCTATGTGGGGATGTTTGTGTTCGGCCGGGTATGATTCTCAATCAGAGGCAGCTGTAGATCGTTGTCCCTGATTGAGAATCATACTTAGGCAGCCGGGGTTCACGTGTGTGTTTGTGGGTGTTTGTATCTTGTGTCTTCCGTGTCTGTGTATGTTGCACCACACGGGACTGTTTCGTTTTGTCGTTCGTGTGTGTAGTCTGTTCTTGTTCGTGCGTTCTTCGTGTTCTGTAAGTTCGTTTGTTCAGGTCTGTTGACTTCGTTTATTATTTTGTAAATTCTCAAGTGTGTTTAGTTTTCGTCTTGTTTAATAAATATCATTATGTCAACATTTCACGCTGCGCTTTGGTCCAATCCCTACTCCTCCTCTTCAGACGAAGAGGAGGAGAACGACCGTTACAGTCAGCTTGGGGATTCGATCTAGCAACCTTTCTGTTACTGGCCCAATGCTCTAACCAGTAGGCTACCTGCCACTCTTAAGTGTTGGCTGGCTTTGGTTATGTGTCTTTGCTACAAAGAATACCCTACATCCAATTATAGTGAGGTCCTATCTAGATCAACAACCGTYACAGGCAATAACATGAAGAGACCCTTTAGTCAAAGACGAGATTGGGTACTAAATGTAGCCTAGATGTTGCTATAAGGAATGTATACAACATCTTAAAATAAAATTCAGTAGATGTAAGGTTATGCTATGGATCTAGGTAATAAGTTCCAAGTTCTGCTTAGTAAGGATGTTTGGTCCTGGATGTGAATGAATGTTACTTGTGTACTGTGAACCAGCTCCTCTCCTGGGCTTTCTGCTAGGAGATAAATGAGTTTCAATCCCTGAGTCATTGTTTACACTGGCATTATTCCAACTCAGTCCTGATTGAGTAGAAGAAATTAGGAACCTGCCTTAAATCCCTTCAAGATATATTGGGAACACTTTAGCGAAGGACACTGTTTAAAGTACTAAAACCGTGTTTTACGACAGTAAATTCTCCAACTCTGGGAGACACTAGTGGCTGTTCTCACTGTAAATTGTCATGTTTTCAACAACCGATATGAAGGATTTCAAGGTATTTTTGAAACAGTGCATTTATCGCCCATACTCTGCTCCCAGTAGTACATGCCTGAGTTGTAGCTAAATTGCTCTAGCCAAGCTGTCTTGACCACTGTTTTCTGGGCTGGACTGTGGAGATTGAACTGTCAGACTGGACAGTAATGGACTAAAATCCTCCAGAGGAGAGCCCCTCTACCTTCTCTCCTCTCACGTGCCAGGTTATATTGACCCTACCTCGGGCGTGGCTGTGCGTCTATACAATCCTTATTTGTGAGTGTTTTTCTGCATGGCTGTGGAAGGGTCCGGGCCATGGTGTGATGGATGGCAGGACGGATGCCCGTTCCTCACTCCTGGGCCCAGCTTTACCGGTAATGGGTTGCAACACGATAGCAGTATAACCCGAGGACAACCCGGGGGAAAAAGGAAGCCCAGGCTATTCCTCCAAAGCCCAAATCTGACAGAATAAAGCACAGAGGTTCTCTGAAACGTGAAGGTGATTTACAATCTCGCAGTGAGGGAAAGGAATCATGGATCATTTCCAGGTACCTATAGTGTTTCTTTCTTCAATTGTTCAAACAAAGATGCACATACTTGCTTTCACAGTATCACGGTGCAAGGCAGCCACCAATCCTCAGTAAATTGTATTGTCCCATGATGACCTAGAACTTCCTCATACCCCTTAGTATTTATGTGATTAGCCTATAGGGAGATGGCAGTGGGCATTAAAATTCATGGACCGAGGACACTGCAGATTTACATAAGAGTGTGCTTGACAGTTTAATTGCATAATGAGTAGAATAACAAATGTCATGGAAACCACTTAGCATGGAAATAATGCATTTCCGTTGACCTATCAACCTCTCCTACTATTGGTTGTATGAGTTTTACTGTTTCATTCAAACCGCCCCTTATGTGTTCTGTGTCATATGTCCCTTCACTATTGGGTACAGGTTAGGGAGATGGAGCTGTATTTTTATGTCACTTGAACAGGAAGGCACAGAGGAAGGAGAAATAAACAAGTGAAAAGGAAGTATTGACGTGCTGAAAGTTCAGCCAGTTAACACACAGCTTAAAACCCCATACATACCCCACAAGACATGCAATCAGGGGTCTCTTCACAGTCCCCAAGTCCAGAACAGAGGCTTGGAGACGCACAGGTTCTTTGGTCATGGTGTTCTTTGGTCGTGGTGTTCTTTGGTCGTGGTGTTCTTAATTAGGATGTGGGTTGCTGTTCCTGTCCATTAGAGTTCTGTATTTTGTCATGTTCTATGTTTTGTGTGGACCCCAGGAGGAGTAGCTGCTGCTTCTTTAACAGCTAATATGGACCCTAATAAAAATCATCAATCGTAAATCATAAAGGTTTGATAAGGAGCACAAGATGAGTATACACAAAACGGGTTGAAGAGGCTCGGTTGGAGATTGGGTAACAATGGCAGACTGGTCGGTGTAGGGTAAACTGGAGACTGATTGGTCTCTTACTGTGTACCAGCACCTCACTGTGGGTTCTCATATTGTTCCTGTGTGTGAGAGGAGATGACTGTGTCTGTGTTAGTGTTTTTCACAGTATCTGATTGGGTCTATCCAATTTGACACCAGCAGGCTGAATGAATTACCCTCGTCCAGCACTTTATCATGAGCTGTAATAATATTTAACGTACAGTAGAAAGCCTACTATGGGGGTTTGTTGGACTCTATAGTATAGCATATCCATGACGGCTATCTCTAACCCTAGCTTTGATGGCTATCTCTAACCCTAGCTTTGATGGCTATCTCTTTCCCTAGCTTTGAGCAAAGGGGTTTGTAGGTTTTCTTTTCCAATAGAGTGACAGAAAAGAGAACTATGGGCAACCATGGACACATTCAATATTTAGCTAGACTTGTGCATGCACATATGCACATATGCACATACACCCATACACAATACCCAAACCATTGTGGACACTGATGTCTTATTGAATGTGTCATTTTGTCTCTTCAATGAACTGAATGTCTGATGGTTGTTGTAGCATAAGCAGTGCAGTGGAAGACAGGGGATTGTCTATGCAGGTAGCAATATCTACAGATGTAGGATCTTAATTTTATCACCCTGTTGTTGCAGGAAACTAGTGTATTCGAGGTTTAAAGTTATAAAGTGTGCAATTTYCACTTAAAAATGTCAGACTTGATTTGCCCTAACTAAAATGTATCAACCCCTACGAAAATGTCCATTAATTATGATCTACACAATAATGAACATTTCCTGTTTTACGGCTGTGAGAAACGGGTCAAATTAAGATCCTACAGTTCAGATCCAATCATTGGGCTAGTTTGAGGGAAGGAAAATGGGAAAATTGCAAAATGGAAGCAGCAGGGCAACAAACAAGCTATTTACRGCATGATTATTCCCCATCACAAAGACGCCTTCTGTCAAAATGTTCTATTTTCTTTGGTGTCAATTGTTATGTTTCTCCAATTTCTACAGCCCCTCTATCATGAGGGACTAATAGTTTTTTCTCAAATTGTCAAATCATACAGTTTTGTGCGAACAGGCATTGTATGTCTGAATCAGCTCTCTTTTGTTGACTCGTTCTATTTTAAGACGTGTCACATTGTAAATGATTGGAGACAGGCACAGGAATACTTAATAGGGGGTTTTAATACTCCACCCAAAAATACAACATGCCATGAAAGGCACGGGGACGAAGCCCAAAACAAACACGTATACAAAAACACAGGGATGTAACCCAACCAAAAGAGCGACGTAAAACCTCTAATAAATACACGGGACGAGACCTGCAATACACTACACGGGGCGAGACCCATAATAACAAGTGCACAATACACACAGCACGAAAGCCGAAATAACAAAGCACAGGTACTCACAAGACCAACCTACATGGGAACAGAGGGCACATATATAACATACTAACAAGGGGGAATGGGAACACGGTGTGTGTAATGAGACAAGACAGTCCGGGGTTGGTGGTAATGAATCCAGTTCAGTGACGCCCAGAAAGCCGGTGACGTAGACTTCCAGAGATGGTGCACTGAATGAGCAGCAGTACCGGGGAATCCGTGACAACATGTTGTTTTGTTTGAGATCATCTTATAAAGCTACTGATGAATCAGGAATATGCTGCTCTCTACAGGTACCCAAACACAGGTCCTCAAACCCTTCTCTCCATTAACTAGGACAACTGTATCAGCTCTGCAGTTAGGACTAGAATCAAAGTTTAATCAATGATCTTTAGAGATTTACCATTCAGAGTCTATGGAGAAGCACTTGTTTTATAGTCAATGTTTGTCTCATCTAACACAGCCAGCTTCAACCTAACAGAGCAGGACACACAATCCCTTTCTCCCCCTCTTGGTCATAGTGAGATGACTGTGATAGGATGCATATTGAGACATATTTCCTGATTCTTCAGCAGCAGCAGCTGTAGTTGTTTTAGCTGTGGTTATAGATGTTGGGGGATGAGGTCAGAATGTATGGTGTATCATGCTCCAGCTTTCAATATCTGGGAAAAGATCCACATCGGGCAGCAGGTGAGCGTGTCCGAGAATGTGGTGATGAGGCTTGTGGAACCTCACGTTGGCAAGAGGACAAATGTCACCATGGACAATTTCTTCACGTCACTGTTATTGGCGAACAAGTTGTTTGCAAAGAAAACAAGTCTTGCCTGGCGCCATGAACAAAATGAGACGGGCCCTCCCTCCCTCTGCGCAAAATAAGGCACCTGCACAGCCGTTGTACTCCGCRATGGTGCTGAAGAATGACAAGACGACGGGGACACAATAAAGAGAAACCCAGAGACTAGTACGCACTACAACCAAACAAAGGTATGTCAAAGTGTGTCAAGCTAATGAAAGTTATAAATATTTGTGTCAACGGTTAGGACAAGGGATAACAGCTAAATTAAATCCAACTGATGCCCTTGGGTGAAGATGCACACAGTGTAAGCACGAGCTGACAATAATTGACTATCTTTGACTATCAAAGCATTCATTATAATGCCATTGTTGTTTTTCTGCCGAGTTTCACTATTTGTCAAGGCCACATGGCACTTCTAATGATGTTGAGGCTACTGATGTTTTCATCATTTGACCATGCGTCTTCTTGACCGTACATCTTGGTGGTTGGGGTCTTCATTTTATTTTGTCATTTGAAAAATAAGCTGTTACCGTGTTACACCACAAATGTTTTCCGTTTCATAGTTGTAACAAAGGCACCCCACAAATAACTTTATAAAAACACTTGATTTTTAGATTTTTTAGATTTTTTACATATAGCCTACAGTAAAATAAACTAATGAACATGCTATTGTGTTATTTGAAATAAAATAAAAATCAGATTCTAATGTTACCCAAGGCCTTCATAAACACAACCAAATGATTATTATTGCGATAGCTTTTATATGAAATGTATTAATTACACTGTTAGAATGTGGCAGTCAGAAAAACTGCTCATTAGCCTGAAGGGGGGGTCCCTCGAGGCCCAGTGGTACCAGTGTTAATGCCTGCTCTACATGGGTGAATCAGTCAAGAATCACTCTGCAGTGGTGGCTGAGGCACATGTGGGCTTTGCCCTACGATCAGGTACACTAAGCCTTCACTTTAGCTTCTCTTATGGAAGACCCTCAACAGACGTTTCTGTACAGCCCCTCCCTCCCCTGCTCGSAACGCTGTACACACATGGTGTGTATGCACATTTTCAGATTTTCACATTTTCACACACACACACACACACACACACACACACACACACACACACCTGTCTCTTATACACATCTAGATGTGTATAAGAGACAGGGATAATCCAGTGAAGGCATCTATGACCAACTGATTCCAGGGACCAGGGGGAAGAGCTACTGTAGCAGAGCAGTAGTCTCATTACAAATCCTGCCATCGCACATCAAAGAACACATTCACTGTTCTGGAGAGAGCTTGGGGATGAGGGAAAATAATTGTGTGCAAATACGCTGCACACACACACCCCTGGATGTTGACTGCACAAATTGTGTGTGTGTGTGGTGTGTGTGTCCATGATTGCATGTATCTAGCCTATATGAGTGCATTCAATGTAAATTTGGGTGACCAAGGGATTACCAATACTAACGATCCAGACAAGTTGAATGGGAATACCCCATTCTCCAGTCTATCAACACGTTAGTGTTCAACCAGGGCTCAGACACACCAATAGTGTTTGCTGGCCGAGAGTACTTAGCACCTCTGAACGTAATTAGCGAACCGAGTGTGCACCGATTTTACATGTAGATGTCAGCAGTCAGATGTCTACAGCGGATGGTCCCTAACACACAGCGCACTGAACGACAGAAGAAGACTAGATCCACATTTGGTGCGACGTGTGCAAGCCTTAAAAGCATCAGGAAGTTATCTCACATAGAGCAGTAGAGGTGGCCCCTCTTGGGTCCCCCCAGTACATTACATCTCCAGTACATTACATGTCTCTCTGTGTAATCTCCTGATGTCTGCTACTTTAGACCAAGACTGGCTCTGAGAGGGTCAGGCATTAGGTTAATGAAATACTCTTCCCACTGCTGAAACGCTTAGATCATTTTTTTTTTAAAGATATGTTTTTCACAATTTTCCTGCTTATCAGCCATTCTGTTTTAAATGTCATCACGCATTTGCTTTGGGCTAGCCCGGCAAGCAATTTTAAGTTTGAGGGATCAGAAGCGTTTACATTTTGCTGCTAGCTGTCTGTGTATATTCGGTATGGGTTAATCTCTCGTGGCCAGATGTGACCGGTGTAGATTGCCTCTGTGTTGTGTTTAAATCGACTTACATATAACCATAGGATCAGAGTTGGTGTTGGTCTTTTATTCTCTGATATTGACAGGAAAAGCAAATGTTCTGCTGGCCTTTTACGCCAATTCCTCTCTTCCACATGTCTATGTTAGAAATGAACAATAATGTTCTTTCACATAACAATGCAATGTACAGTATTACATGTCAATGTACAGTATTACATGTCAATGTACAGTATTACATGTCAGTAGAGTATTACATGTCAATGTACAATATTACATGTCAATGTACAATATTACATGTCCGTAGAGTTTACATGTCAATTGTACAGTATTACATGTCAAATTGTACAGTATTTACATGTCAATGTACAGTATTACATGTTCAATGTACAGAGTATTACATGTCAATGTACAGTATTACATGTCAGAGAGTATTACATGTCAATGTACCAGTATTGCAATGTCAGTAGAGTATTACATGTCAATGTACAGTATTACATGTCAGTAGAGTATTACATGTCAATGTACAGTATTACATGTCAATGTACAGTATTAGATTTGGCATTAGGGTTAGTAGTGTGGTTAAGGTTAGGGTTAGAGTTGGGTTTATAATCTGATTGTTTGACTTTGTGGCTGTGCCAGCTAGTGACCACTCCATAACAAGATGAATAACTATAAAACGCTAACCTGCTGTATGTGCGTGTGTTTAACTTTTTTGGGCATGGTATGTTTTCTGGATGGAAGTCATTCCATGTTCTTAGTAAACCAGGGGTTTTGGTCACAGTTTGGCATCGCAAGCCAATTCATCAATTCCTCCCGCACCCTCGGCAGGGAAGCACAACACACAAATCTCTCCCCTTCCCCCAGGAAGTGCCGCTGACGGCAGGGGCCTACGTCCAAATGCCGAGATTTATGGGGCGTAAAACATCTTGGGCGCACTACACATCATCTCCATTGGGTTTGGGCAGGGGGCAGGAACGTGGCACTCAGGCAGCTACTGACAGGCCAGATTCCCCTTTAAAGGCTGGAGTCTGTGTTTAGTGACTGATAGTCCGCTTAGCTGCTCAGGTGCTTGTGCTCTTACCAGTGTCTGTTTTTGTAGGGGTGCCTGACTGGGACTCAAGAACAAAGTAGTTTGTGTGTGCATCAGTAAACTTGAAATAAGCCATCATTCTGTATTGCCTGTTGTACTGGAGGACAAATTCAAAAGGGGTTTGGGTGGGTTTTCTTTCTCGTCTTGAGAGTTCAACCTCTGTGTCTCCCTGGTGTTTTTTTTCTCAGAGTAGAGATTTATACTAACTAACGAAAAACTTAAATTAAATGCAGGGTCTTGAACAGACGCTAGTCCCTTTTAATAGCCAAGCAACGGCACACATTTCAGAAAATAAACGTCTGTTTCAAATATACACTGGGTCTAAATGAATTGTTAACGAGGTTACCGTGAATTACCATTAATTGATTATGAGGTTTAATGTTTGATTTGTTACATTAAATAATTCAGTAACGACTCAAAAACATTATGGCAATCATCTGTTTTTATCGCCAGCAAGAAACTGCTAGCCATTGGCAGCTAACAGCTGAGCACTGCTAGCTAACTGGCAAGCACAAAAACAGTCAACAACTTTGGGAGTACAGAGCCCCAGAAACCGTGACAAAGTAAGAACTGCCGAAAATACACAGTCAGAGAGAATAATTATTCTGTCAAGGAATTTATTTTTATTTTTAAGAAGCGTACTAAGACAAAATAAATGTGACAGTGTGTTTTTTTAAATTTATTTTATCTTTATTTAACTAGGCAAGTCAGTTAAGAACAAATTCTTATTTTTAATGACGGGCTAACTGCCTTGTTCAGGGGCAGAACGACTTTCACCTTGTCAGCTCTGGGATTTGATTGCAATCTTTCGGTTACTAGTCCAACGCTCTAACCACTAGGCTACCTGCCACCAGGTTGGTGTAAATGATAACACAGCGCAGGAAATTGATTCAAATGCTGTTAGTGAATGCGGGAATTAAACAATAAACTATGTAAATGAGCCAAAGATGTGAGTATTAAGGAAATAGATGCCGAGCTACAGTAGAAGCATGTCTCTAATACATTCCTGTTGTTTTCAGTGATTTAAGCAACTAGCTATTAATTGAACCAAATCAAATCCAAATCAAATTGTATTAGTCACATGCGCATAATATAACAGATGTTGACTTTACCGTGAAATTCTTACTTACAAGCCGTTAACCAACAATGCAGTTTTGCAGTTTTAAGGAAATAGATTTAAGAAAAGATTKACTAAATTAACGCAAGTAAAAAATATATATTTTAAAGTAACACAATAAAATAACAATAATGAGGCTATATACAGGGGGTCCCAGTACCAAGTCAATGTTCGGGGGTACAGGTTAGTCGAGGTAATTTGTACATGTAGGTAGGTGTAAAGTGACTATGCATAGATAATAAACAGCGAGTAGTGGCAGTGTAAAAACAATGTAAATAGTCCTTGTAGCCATTTGATTAATTGTTCAGCAGTCTTATGACTTGGGGGTAGAAGCTGTTATGGAGCCTTTTGGACCTAGACTTGGCGCTCTGGTACCGCTTGCCGTGCGGCAGCAGAGAGAACAGTCTATGACTTGGGTTATTGGCGTCTTTGACAATTTTTTGGGCCTTCCTCTGACACCGCCTAGTATATAGGACCTGGATGACAGGAAGCTTGGTCCCAGTGATGTACTGGGCCRTACGCACTAACCTCTGTTGCGCCTTACAGTCAGATACTGAGCAGTTGCCATACCAGGTGGTGATGCAACCAGTCAGGATGCTCTCGATGGTGCAGCTGTAGAACGTTTTGAGGATCTGGGGACCCATGCCAAATCTTTTCAGTCTCCTGAGTGTGAAAAGGCATTGTTGTGCCCTCTTCACTACTTTTTTGATGTTGTTTTACAGTATTCATTACTTTGCCAATCCACTGCACATAGATCTTTACTCGGCTGTAAACTCATGCTCTTCTCATTACCCCACCAATCAGAGCTGACTGGAAAACTATTACTGCTAGATTATAAAATCTTGGCAATGCCATAGGTTGTGATTCAAAACTGATATAGGATGTCTCTGTCATTAACATCACGTGTTAATTTATGTAAGAGCATGTGCACATTGCAAGTTAAAGGATGTGGCCCAAAGTATAAGGTACTGTATGTCCGAACGTTAGGTTCTAATTCATGGCTACAGTAGCTCAAACCTGTAACTGATTGAAACAGTAATTAAACAGGAACTTATTCTCATAGACAAATGATTCATGATGTTTTGCCAGGAAATGTAACCCAGCGGATAGACTGGTTGGTTGGTTCTTTTTTCATTTTATTCACTACAAGAAACACGGGGAGACATGACTTTGAAAGTTTGTATTTTTCTTATAGTGTAATATGTGTCATTTCTGCAATCCAGTTGGAAAATAGGGCACATTAGTTATTTCTGCTAGACACAAAGGAACCACTCAAACAAGAAAGGAGACAAGATAAATGCCATAGTGAACTTCAAATGAATACTGTAAGTTACTGGTGATGACTTGTAATGAAACGGTGGTGCTGATTAGCTTATCAGTCTATGCATTTATTAAGAGGTTTGAGGTGGTAGTTGAGTTGAATTGAGTTCAAATCGAATCAAATCATATTGTATTTGTCACATGTTTCGAATAGAAGAGGTGTAGACCTTACCGTGATCTGCTTACTTAAACCTTAACAAACAATACAGTTTAAGATAAATTTACTAAATAAACTGAAGTAAACAACCAGACTTCCGGCGCCGACAGAGATGGCCACCTTGCTTCGCGTTCCTAGGAAACTATGCAGTATACATGTTATTTCTTACATTGGTACCCCAGGTAATCTTAGGATTTTATTACATAGAGTCGGGAGGAACTATTGGATATAAGAGCAACGTCAACTCACCATCATTACGACCAGGAATACGACTTTCCCGAAGCGGATCCTCTGTTTTGCCAACCACCCAGGACAATGGATCGGATCCCAACCAGGGAACCAAAACAACGACGCCGTAAAAGAGGCAGACGAAGCGGTCTTCTRGTCAGGCTCCGGAGACGGGCACATCGCGCACCGCTCCCGAGCATACTACTCGCCAATGTCCAGTCTCTTGACAACAAGGTAGATGAAATCCGAGCAAGGGTAGCATTCCAGAGAGACATAAGAAACTGTAACATTCTTTGCTTCACGGAAACATGGCTCACTCGAGACACGCTATCGGAGTCGGTACAGCCAGCTGGTTTCTTCACGCATCGCGCCGACAGAAACAAGCATCTTTCCGGTAAGAAGAAGGGCGGGGGGGTATGCCTTATGATCAACGAGACGTGGTGTGATCATAACAACATACAGGAACTCAAGTCATTCTGTTCACCTGATTTAGAATTCCTCACAATCAAATGTCGACCGCATTATCTACCAAGAGAATTCACTTCGATTATAATCACAGCTGCATATATTCCCCCCCAAGCAGACACATCAATGGCCATGAACAAACTTCATTTGACTCTATGTAAACTGGAAACCACATATCCTGAGGCTGCATTCATTGTATCTGGGGATTTTAACAAGGCCAATCTGAAAACAAGACTCCCTAAATTCTATCAGCATATCGATTGTGCAACCAGGGCTGGTAAAACCCTGGATCATTGTTATTCTAACTTCCGCAACGCATATAAGGCCCTCCCCCGCACTCCCTTCGGAAAAGCTGACCACGACTCCATTTTGTTGCTTCCAGCCTATAGACAGAAACTAAAACAGGAAGCCCCCGCGCTCAGGTCTGTTCAACGCTGGTCCGACCAATCTGATTCCACGCTTCAAGATTGCTTCGATCACGTGGACTGGGATATGTTCCGCATTGCGTCAAACAACAACATTGACGAATACGCTGATTCGGTGAGCGAATTTATTAACAAGTGCATCGGCGAAACGGAACGCGCGTACCACTGCTTTAAATCAGGGAAAGTTGACTGGAAACATGACCGAATACAAACAGTGTAGCTATTCYCTCCGCAAGGCAATCAAACAAGCTAAGCGTCAGTATAGAGACAAAGTAGAGTCCCAATTCAACGGCTCCGACACAAGAGGTATGTGGCAGGGTCTACAGTCAATCACGGATTACAAAAAGAAAACCAGCCCYGTCGCGGACCAGGATGTCTTGCTCCCAGACAGACTAAACAACTTCTTTGCCCGCTTTGAGGACAATACAGTGCCACTGATACGGCCCGCTACCAAAACCTGCGTACTCTCCTTCACTGCAGCCGACGTGAGTAAAACATTTAAACGTGTTAACCCTCGTTAGGCTGCATGCCCAGATGGCATCCCCGGCCACGTCCTCAGAGCATGCGCAGACCAGCTGGCTGGTGTGTTTACGGACATATTCAATCAATCCTTATCCCAGTCTGCTGTTCCCACATGCTTCAAGAGGGCCACCATTGTTCCTGTTCCCAAGAAAGCTAMGGTAACTGAGCTAAACGACTACCGCCCTGTAGCACTGACTTCCGTCATCATGAAGTGCTTTGAGAGACTAGTCAAGGACCATATCACCTCCACCCTACCTGACACCCTAGACCCACTCCAATTTGCTTACCGCCCCAATAGGTCCACAGACGATGCAATTGCAACCACACTGCACACTGCCCTAACCCATCTGGACAAGAGGAATACCTATGTGAGAATGCTGTTCATYGACTACAGCTCAGCATTTAACACCATAGTACCCTCCAAACTCGTCATCAAGCTCGAGACCCTGGGTCTCGACCCCGCCCTGTGCAACTGGGTACTGGAGTTCCTGACTGGCCGCCCCCAGGTGGTGAGGGTAGGTAACAACATCTCCACTCCGCTGATCGTCAACACTGGGGCCCCACAAGGGTGCGTTCTCAGCCCTCTCCTATACTCCCTGTTCACCTACGACTGCGTGGCCATGCACGCCTCCAACTCAATCATCAAGTTTGCAGACGACACTACAGTGATAGGCTTGATTACCAACAACAACGAGACGGCCTACAAGGAGGAGGTGAGGACCCTCGGAGTGTGGTGTCAGGAAAATAACCTCACACTCAACGTCAACAAAGACTTCAGGAAACAGCAGAGGGAGCACCCCCCTATCCACATCGACAGTAGTGGAGAGGGTAGTAAGTTTTAAGTTCCTCGGAGTACACATCACGTACAAACTGAATTGGTCCACCCACACAGACAGCGTGGTGAAGAAGGCGCAGCAACGCCTCTTCAACCTCAGGAGGCTGAAGAAATTTGGCTTGTCACCAAAAGCACTCACAAACTTTTACAGATGCACAATCGAGAGCATCCTGTCGGGCTGTATCACCGCCTGGTACGGCAACTGCTCCGCCCACAACCGTAAGGCTCTCCAGAGGGTAGTGAGGTCTGACCAACGCATCACCGGGGGCAAACTACCTGCCCTCCAGGACACCTACACCACCGATGTCACAGGAGGCCATAAAGATCATCAAGGACAACAACCACCCGAGCCACTGCCTGTTCACCCCGCTATCATCCAGAAGGCGAGGTCAGTACAGGTGCATCAAAGCGGGCCCGGAGACTGAAAAACAGCTTCTTTCTCAAGGCATCAGACTGTTAAACAGCCACCACTAACATTGAGTGGCTGCTGCCAACATACTGACTCAACTCCAGCCACTTTAACACTGTAAAAATTATGAAAAAATTGATCACTAGCCACTTTAAACAATGCACTCATATAATGTTTACATACCCTAACTTACTCATCTCATATGTATATACTGTACTCTATACCATCTACTGCACTCTTGCCATCTTGATGTAATACATGTATCACTACTACTTTAAACAATGCCACTTTTATAATGTTTACATACCTACATTACTCATCTCAATGTATATACTGTATGATACCATCTACTGCATCTTGCCTATGCCGTTCTGTACCATCACTCATTCACATATTTTTATGACATATTCTTATTCCTTTACACTTGTGTGTATAAGGTAGTTGTTGTGAATTGTTAGGTTAGATACTCGTGTTATTACTGCATTGTCGAGACTAGAAGCACAAGCATTTCGCTACACTCGCATTAACATCTGCTAATGTAACAGTTAAAAACTTTAGTCCGTCCCCGCGCCCGACCGGGCCGAACCAGGGACCTCTGCACACATCAACAACAGTCACCCACGAAGCATCGTTACCCATCGCTCCAAAAAGCGCGGCTTTTGCAGAGCAAGGGAACCACTACTTCAAGGTCTCAGAGCAAGTGACGTCACCGATTGAAAGGCTATTAGCGCGCACCACGCTAACTAGCTAGCCATTTCACATCCGTTACACTAACCAATGTGTATGTGACAAATAACATTTGATTTGAATAATTGCTTATTGAACAAAATAAGAAATTAGAAAAATAAGAAATAATTAAAAGCAACAGTAAAATAACAGTTACGGGGCTATATACGAGGGGTACCGGTACAGATCAATGCGAGGGGCACACACAGGTTAGTCGAGGTATTGAGTATTGTACAGTACAGTAGGTGAGGGTAAAGTGACTATGCATAGATAATAAGAGAGTAGCAGCAGCATAAAAATGTATGTGTGTGTGTGGTGGGGGGGGGGGGGGGGGGGGGGGGGGGGGGGGGGGGGGGGGGGGGGTCCCAATGCAAACTAGTCCTGGTAGCCATTTGTTAGCTGTTCAGGAGTCCTTATGGCTTGGGGGTAAAAGTTGTTAAGAAGCCTTTTGGACCTAGACTTGGCGCTCCGGTACCTCTTGCCGTGCTGTAGCAGAGAGAACAGTCTATGACTAGGGTGGCTGGAGTGTTTGGCAATTTTTAGGGCCTTCCTCTGACACCGCCTGGTATAGAAGTCCTGGATAGCAGGAGGCTTGGCCCCAGTGATGTACTGGGCCGTACGCACAGCTCTATGTAGTGCCTTGCGGTCGGATGTTCTCGATGGTGCAGCTGTAGAACTTTTGAGGATCTGAGGACCCATGCCAAATATTTTCAGTCTCCTGAGGGGGAATAGGTGTTGTCGTGCCCTCTTCAGGAATCTCTTGGTGTGTTTGGACTATGTTAGTTAGTTGGTGATGTGGACGCCAAGGAACTTGAAGTTCTCAACCTGTTCTACTACAGCTCCATCGATGAGAATGGGGGCGTGCTCTGCCCTCCTTTTCCTGTAGTCCATGATCATCTCATTTGTCTTGATCACGTTGAGGGAGTTGTTGTTTATCCTGGCACCACACTGACAGGTCTCTGAACTCCTCCCTATAGGCTGTCTCATCGTTGTCGGTGATCAGGCCTACAACTGTGTGTCATCGGTAAACTTAATGATGGTGTTGGAGTCCTGAGGGGCCCCCGTGTTGAGGATCAGCGTGGCAGATGTGTTGTTACCTACCCTTACCACCTGGGGGCGGCCCGTTAGGAAGTCCAGGATCCAGTTGCAGAGGGATAATTGATGCAAAGACAATCTAATTGTAAAGAATTGTAAAAATAAATAAATAAATTGTATTAATTAGGAAATTATTGAATGGGAATTTTTGTTCTTCTCCTGAGTTGACTGAATTTTACTGGAATTGGACCACCACTGTGCCAGAGGGAAGAACCTCAGTGAGAACACCATGTGTTTCCGATTGATATGTTTACATTGTTATGTTTACATGTGCAGTGTTCTCTTACATGTATTATTATGTTTGCCTTCAGACTCACAGTTTTGTCTGAACGTGTTTCTATGTGTCTTTATGTATTAGTCTGAGGTTTTAGTATGCATTGAGATTCAGCATCTACATCTGTCTTCCCCGCGCCATTAGATTTACCGCGGTTTCCTCGTCAATGCTACAGTATTCTGCCTGTCTCCTGCAGCCACTGTCTCTCTCCCTCCCTATCCCACTCCCTACAGAGAGAGAAGCGTGCTGCTCTTTAGAACATGAATAGCAGCCAGTCAGTCTCTCAAACACTGACACTGAAGTATTAATGTGACCTGCCTCTTCTCAGCCCCTCAACTTCCAATAAAAACATAAAGAATTCTCACAGTATTTGCACTCTCAAGTAGGCTGCAACCAATGGAGGTCTGTCCTGAACAATGATTGGCTAGATCATTCTGACCCCTGCAACTACTTAGTGATCTATACTTTGGTACCAAACAACATTTGGAGCTGTCTGATAATAGGCACACTAAACCATGGGATTTGTTGCATAAAACGAAAACATTGCATCTGATTGATAAGGAACAATGGAGTATTCTGAATGATCTTCAAAACAAGTCTGTACGCTCTGGAAAATATATGTGAAGATATCTACTCTGAGAACCACCAATGTAAGCAAATTGCATATTAGTCGTCTGTCATTCCGTTTATATTGCTTTCTGCCTATTTCAGACAATTTGCTCTTCTGTCTCAGCATACATGTTGCTTTTGTTGTCCACCATGATGAAATCGGGGAGGGGACTCTGGATCTGTATCCGTCCGTCCGGCCGTACGTTTGTTTGTACGTTAGTCACATGCGATATCTCAGACAGCACTGGCCCGATTTTTGACGAAACTTGGGTGAATGATACGTCTTCCCATAGAGATTAGCCAGATGGTGGCGCTATAACAAGATTGAAAATGAAAACTTTGAAAGGTCAGGCCCCTCACCCCGTTTGACTTAAAGTCAAGACATTTGATACATAAGTCCCTATCCTCACAAGGAACACTTTTGCCTAGGTACACACATAAGGTCTGCCATTTAGAATTTTGTGAAAACACTTAAAACGCTACACTTCTAGCACCAAATGACCGATGTGCACAAAACTTGATATGTGGAATCTATAGACAAAGGTCTCTCTACGCATTTTTTCCAGACTACTACCTAAAACACCATGGCCAATATTGACCGACAAACATTCAAGTGGGCGTGGTGTGGCACATAAATGCATATAAATCAGTCAAGGATATTCATATTGCAACACAATATGGTACACATGTTGCAAATACTGTCCAGACTCAATTTATGCAATAATATTTAGATCTACCACACAGTGGCGCTATAACGGACACATTAATATATCTCTTGATCTGTTACTCTGAAATTTGGCAGACATGCTCTGTATACAGTAGTGACTATGATATTATTTAAGATTTAAAAAAAAAAAATATATATATATATATATATAAAATATAGATATACAGTACCAGTCAAACGTTCGGACACACCTACTCATTCAAGGGTTTTTATACATTTTTACTATTTTCTACATTGTTGAATAATAGTGAAGACATCAAAACTATGAAATAACACATATGGAATCATGCAGTAACCAAAAAAGTGTTACAAAATCGAAATATATTGTATTTTTAGATTCTTCAAAGTAGTCACCCCTTGCCTTGATGACAGCTTTGCACACTCTTGGCATTCTCTCAACCAGATTCACCTGGAATGCTTTTCCAACAGTCTTGAAGGAGTTCCCACATATGCTGAGCACTTGTTGGCTGCTTTTCCTTCACTCTGCGGTCCAATTCATTCCAAACCATCTCAATTGGGTTGAGGTCGGGTGATTGTGGAGGCCAGGTCATCTGATGCAGCACTCCATCACTCTCCTTCTTTGTCAAATAACCCTTACACAGCCTGGAGGTGTGTTGGGTCATTGTCCTGTTTAAAAACAAATGATAGTCCCACTAAGTGTAAACCAGATGGGATGGCGTATCGCTGCAGAATTTTGTGGTAGCCATGCAGGTTAAGTGTGCCTTGAATTCTAAATAAATCACAGACAGTGTCACCAGCAAAGCACCCCCAAACCATCACACCTCCTCCTACATGCTTCACGGTGGGAACCACACATGTGGAAATAATCCGTTCACCTACTCTGCATCTCACAAAGACACGGCGGTTGGAACCAAAAATCTCAAATTTGCCCACCAGTCTAATGTCCATTGCTCGTGTTTCCTGGCCCAAGCAAGTGTCTTCTTATTATTGGTGTCCTTTAGTAATGGTTTCTTTGCAGAAATTCGACAATGAAGGCCTGATTCACAGTCTCCTCTGAACAGTTGATGTTGAGATGTGTCTGTTACTTGAACTCTGTGAAGCATTTATTTGGGCTGCAATTTCTGAGGCTGGTAACTCTAATGAACTTATCCTCTGYAGCAGAGGTAACTCTTGGTTTTCATTTCCTGTGGCTGTCCTCATGAGAGCCATTTTCATCATAGCGCATGATGGTTTTTGAGACTGCACTTGRAAAAACTTTCAAAGTTCTTGAAATTTTACGGATTGACTGATGTAATTTAAGGTAATGAATGGCTGTTGTTTGTCTTTGCTTATTTGAGCTGTTCGTGCCATAATATGGACTTGGTCTTCTGTATACCACAACACAACTTATTGGCTCAAATGCATTAAAAAGGAAAGATATTCCACAAATGAACTTTTTACAAGGCACACCTGTTAATTGAAATGCATTCCAGGTGACTACGTCATGAAGCTGGTTGAGAGAATGCCAAGAGTGTGCAAAGCTGTCATCAAGGAAAAGAGTGGCTACTTTGAAAAATCTCAAATATAAAATAAATGTTGATTTGTTTAACAATTTTTTGGTTCCTACGTGATTCAATATGTGTTATTTCATAGTTTAGATGTCTTCACTATTATTCTACAATGTATAAAATAATACAAATAAAGAAAAACCCTGATATGAGTAGTTGTGTCCAAACTTTTGACTGGTACTGTATATTWAAAAAAAATCCACTTCCAATAAACTGGTCATTGAAGTTATTTGGCCTGTGTGTTTGTGTGTGTCTGTGCCTATCTGTGTGTGTCTTTGCGGTGATGCCTGCAGTGTGTGGTGTAGCGTGGGCGGCAGCAGTGCATTAGGAGTGCATGTGTGACACAGTCCCCCACAGTGCATGGTAGTTCCACAGTTACTACTGCCAGGCACATCATCATTGAACATCTCACCCTTCAATGACTGTGGTACAAATGATCACTCAGGAAGGGAGAGCAAATGAACGTTAAGGGAGCAGTGGAGAGGGAGAGAGAGGGGGGGGATGGGGAGAGAGAGGGAGAGGGGGAGATAGAGGGAGAGAGAGAGCCCACCTATCAACAAACAAAAAAAATCGGTGATAATGGATGGGTAGGCCTGTAACTCCAATGCACTTAAATATTGGGTAAATGTGACTGATGGTGATGATTTAGTCAGTGATTACGCAGGCCTCCATGCCCACACTAACACCTCTGGTTTGGCATTGTCAGGGCTTGATGGGAGCCATAGGCCCCTCTCAGGATACCTCCAACTAGCATCATCAACCATTCCAGCCTTAATACCTACTGTGTGTTCATGGCATGGGTGATATATTGCTAGAGCTATTGCCATAGGCATTGTGCATGGCACAAGACCCCTCTGTTACGCTGGTAATGCTTTTCTTAATGGAATTCTGACCAAGGGTCATACACTCAATGCCCTCCTGGTTGTGTTTTGTTGTGTGTGTGTTGTGTGTGCCCGCGYACATGTGTGTGTGTGTGTTTGGGTGGGTGGGGCGGATTCTGCGGTGGCTGCCGCTGCAGCGTCCCATAGTTTGGTGCTTGTCAGTGGGCCCCTGCTGTGTGAGTTATAGCCGCGCTGGCACGCAGGAAGAAGTAATCGATATGCGCACAACGTTCACTCCATTACAGCCTAGGCGCGGCGGCTTAAAAAAAACATTGATCGATTTACAGCAAATTTTTATTCCAGATTTCTGTTCCTACTGCTTTCCCTTCCATTCTCTCCTGATCTAGCGATCCCTTTTCTCCTTGCTTCCCCCCGTTATCCTCTTTTAGTCTCTCTCTCTCCTTCCCTCCTTCTCTCTCTTGCTCTCTCTTGCTCTCTCTCTCTCCCTCCTCCCCACCCCCACTCTCTCTCTGTCATTCTAACACATCCATACTGGAGTTTTTCTTCACCAGTAAGGCCAAATGGTTGAGATAAATAACGAGAGAATATGCACCTGCTGAGTTCTGCTTTAGAATTGAATATTGTTTGAGAGAAGCGTGCTGAAATCAGTAAACTGATATAATCTGAGGCTCTGCAGTTTACTGAGAATGTGTCAAACATCGACCAAAATAGACTAAGAATGAGGGATATGGGGTGAAATTAAATGACAATTAATACACATTGCACAACATCTGCAATAACAAATCCAGGACATCCCTTGTTGCGTGCAAATGATGGTAAATGTTATGTTTACACAATAACTAATTCAGAGATCAGAAAATCCCCAGAAAAGCCCTTGTCAGTGGAAAATCACTTGCAGATTTTCACTAGAAGCAGCCACTCTTCACATTAAGTCCAGATTTGGACGGTTTGCTTTCATGTCAAAATTAATCTTTGCTATTGCACTATGTTGAATATACAGTAGCTTTTGTGACATCTGATAGCATTGATAGTGTTTTTCTCTACTGGTATGCGTGCATTTCAAGCCGTGTATGTAACAAATCCTATCACTGTGCTCCAAACCTAAAGCCAAATCCCATACTGAACCAGGTCCCACAATATAACTTCAGAGCAGAGCTCTTAGCCTTTGTCATGTCAGTGTTCTAATCAGGGATAAGCTAGCTAGAGGTTAAGTGGAATGGGATGTCAAATATGGCTGATTCGAAACAAGATACCCCAAAAATGGAATACTGCAAGCCTAAATGGCTATTAGTGCTAAAAGCATGTCGAGGAGCTATCCCACTGGGCACAGATGTCAATTCAACGTCTATTCCACGTTGGTTCAATTACATTGGAAATTACATTGGATTTGCAAAAAGTCATCAACTGTTGTTTTTAGGTTGTAATTATGTCATCATGCTTGCCAATTTTCAACATAGACAGACCTTTTATAAAATATGTTGAATTTGTACCTTCGAAATAACATCAGATCTTCAATGTTACATCCACTATCAGAAGAATATACTATAGGCTGGGCTCCACCTCCTACAGTCTCCCATCCAGGGTTTTAACCAAGCCAAGCTTAACTTTAATATTTGTCACGGACTACTACCAATATGCTATCATGAGAATGGTTATTCCAAGATCTTTTAATAACTAAATAGATTCACTGTTGCAACCGAAGTCATTTCAAATGGTATGTTTAACAGAGCAAATTAAATGTAACCATACTTTATCAATCATATATCATCAATAATACTATTTAGGTCTATATAGCATTTACAAAGTCATCAACAGTTATTGTTTCAATTCAACCCAGGGTTCAACTAAAAATAGACAAATATAGGCCTAGGGTTTCAAGCTTTGGTTGATTTCAAATGGAATGTTCAAGTTAATCATTAACATGTTGGATTCACGTGTTTAAAGTATCCAACCATTGGATACATCTCCTTTAAATGTTGATATTTGGTTGCGTTGTCAACCTAACACAATTCAATATGGCTTTTGTAATACAGTAAATAACCTAAAGTTAAGGCTATCTTAAGTAACTGAGGTTACTGTAACTATAAAAGTCTTCTTATGTAATCATAGAAAGCATGCAAGTTCAAGACAGCATGCAAAGGTTGCAGGTCTTTGGAGACCTTCACAACATAAATATCTGCGCAGAATTACCAACAGCATTTATCACTTGAACTATGTAGTTTTAATGTAATTTTAACTACAATCCTAGCCATTTGACTGTGCTATTAGATGAAGCACAGTGATAACACATTAAGTTGTTGTATAATATTTACATTTTTATATTTACACATTTAGCTCATGCTCTTATTCAGAGCAATTTATAGTAGTGAGCACATACATTTTCATACTTTTTCGTAATTTAAAATAGCTGACTTTGTATTTCCATTGGAATTTGGTTGTGCTTTTAGGTGGGTGAACGCATAGTGATAAAAATGTGGGAATTCAACAAACTTCTGGCTGTCTTTTTGAGTGGGTGAATAAAGGCTGAAATCTAATTGATCACCATCTCACCCAAAAATTACCGACATTTCCACGTTAAAATGATTGGGTTTGCCCAGTGGGATGGCTCAGTATAAAGGAAACATGGTTATCCGGGAGCAACAAGTTACTAGTTTGGTTTCATAGAAAATGTAGACCCAGTATTTTGAGAGTGCATATAGATTAGAATTTGAATAACAGTAGGCTATGTCTCGCTCCTCCTTGCCCTAGGATTGGGCTAGTTTTGATCTAATCTGCATATTGTGTGGGATTAGAATCAACTAATCTCTACTGTACCAGCTTGGTTAATTTTACCGCCCAGTTATGATGTGGTGTGTCATGCTAGTGGTGTTGCATGAATATCCAGGTGATTTAATCAATTGCCGGAAGTGCCTTGCAGCTGTGCCACACATAATGTTTCCACTTTGTGTTGAATTATTTCACCTTCATGCAGAGTTCATCTTCTATTTCTTGTAGGTAAGTGTGGGTATGAACGTGAATGTTAAAAGAGTTGTGAGATGAAATGTGGATTGCGTAGGTCATTTTCCCATTGAACATAATGGACACGTGGGAACATTATGTTTAATGGGCCATCAAAGTAATCTTGTATGTGGTGATTCAAGTGGTTTGGTCTACCATTTCCTTTTGTTTGAACCCTGCGTATCTTACTATAGATAGCCTTGTAGTTACCATAGGGATAATGAACTCTGCCTACCTCACTATACTGGGTGTTCTCAGATGTAGAATCAGAGAGGTGTATAGAGCTAAAGGCAGGCTTTCTTCTGATCCCCTCTGTCTCCGGGTCGAGGTTTTAAAATGTGCTCTTTGAATGTGTTGTCGGGGATGAAAGGGTATTAGTCACACACACAGGTTTCGCTCATACTTATGGCTCTGCTCCAGAACTGGTTCTCCAGGTAGTGGGTGGAAACAGGGTAGCGATGTGTGTGGTTTTCACCCTCGGATAACGATTGCATGCTTAAGTGTTTTATATGCAAAGGTGTGAATACATGCCATGCACTAACAACATTCATGTTAAAATATGCGGTATGGTACCACATAGCTGAATACTGTGACATGATACGGTCAGCTTGTATACAGCACATGTTACAGTACATGACATGAGGTTCATATGAAATGTGATTCGTACCGACAATATATTAGGCTCATGCAGTGCATATGGAAGTAGCATGTTGTGAGAGAGCCACTAACGTATAATATATTTTAATTAGGAGGTCTGGGTCGGTTTCATCCCAAAACAGGAATAACACATTCTAGGCAATGACTGATGTATATTCGTCTGAAGTGTAGGGATTCACACACTTCATAAACACTAATATGTACTGTATACAGGCAATTCCGCAGTAGCGGAAGTGTGCTGCGACTCCGATATTTCACTTAAAATGTATGCCAAACAAAAACCATTGATTTTGAAGTTTAACAAACCATACAACTCTATGCACAAGGACTACTTATAATATTTTACACTGAACATTTTGAAAAAACACATTTACTGGAAGAACTGTGCAGATGCAAAGTTTAGCAACAGAATTTCGGTAAAATCTCCCTTAGTTTTATGTGTCCACGTTTTCCAAAAACTCTGTTAAATATCTGCTCTGAATTAAGATTCAACGATATCTGTAGTAAGAATGGGGTGTCAGCTATGACATGACACAATGACTTTGAAAAAAATGCTTTTGGTTATTGAACTACAGTAAGTGACTGGATTTACCCCTGCTAATGGAATTGCGGTAACAGAATTTCATCATGGGTCCCTGATCTGTACTACACAGAAATGCATAATAATCATGGTGATGTATCCTGAATAGGTACACAAAGGTAGAAATATGTAATATCCTCCTTTGCATATTTGGGTATTATTCTACACACTGGCTATTATTTTAATGAGCTAAATCCCCAAACAAGACCAAATTTGGTTGGTCTGGACCGGAACAAATCTGAACCAATCATGTCTATGTTTCACAAGTTTGGTCATCAAAGTACAGCACAGCCCAGAACAGTAGAGTACAGTACAGTACAGTATAGTATAGTTCAGTACAGTACAGTATAATATTATAGTGTACTCAACTCTAGTGTGCTCTACTGTACATCTATACTCTACTTTCTTTACTGTACTCTAATGTGCTATATTGTGCTGTGCTGGGCTGTACTGAACTACACTCTATTTGTCTTTACTGTACTTTACTGTGCTGTGTTGTCAAAACTTGTGAACCCAACTGTGGTTTGTGACTACTATGATTTCCCATTGTAGAAATTGCATAAATCTTGTTACCAATTTTACAGAAAATATATTACCAATTTGGCAACAGAATTCTGAGTTTTAAGCACTTAATAAATAACACAAAATTGATAGCAGTAAAAACACTAACTATATAATAACGTCTATGTTTCACAAGTTTGGTCGTCAAAGTACAGCACAGTAGAGCTCAGTAGAGTACATTAGACTACAGTAGAGTACAGTAAGGTAGAGTAGAGTATAGTTCAGTTGAGTGAAATAGAGTACAGTAAAGTAGAGTCGAGCTCAGTAGAGTACAGTAAAGTAGAGTCGAGCTCAGTAGAGTACAGTAAAGTAGAGTAGAGCTCAGTAGAGTACAGTAAAGTAGAGTAGAGCTCAGTAGAGTACAGTAAAGTAGAGTAGAGTACAGTAGAGTACACTATAACTAATTGACAGGTCTACCTTTACTTATTAATTCTGGGAACCTTCATTATCCCTCCTCCTCATGAGGGAGAGAAAATAGAAAATATTGTTTTTTTTGTAACGGAATTTCAAGGCACAAGGCAATGTTTCCTAAACTGACAGAAGGCAGAAACTAAATATGTGTTGATATTAGTTGGCAGGGGTCTTTCAACATTATTGTTTATTGATTTAAAAAATATATTTTTAAGACTTTTTCTGGTAGATGTTTTCTAAGACCCCGTTTCCATCTGTTTGACCAGAAATCAAAGCCTTTGCTTATAAAATATTTTTAAGGTGGAAAATGGTTTGAAAATGTATATATGTGCCTTAATTTCTAAAACATATAGAGTCTTAGCTTTTATTTGACACTCAATTTGACATGCTCCTATGAACTTCACATGTTGGTGCTCATGGGTCCTCATGGAAATGACCATAGCTGCCTGGCTAGCTAGCTGGACCTTTTTATGCCACTTTAGACTGCTGTTGTGCAGACTGAGCATAGAATAAAAACAGCATTTCTAGGCAAGTTGAAGTAAATTAAAATGCATTTTTGCCAATGGGGGATTTTATATCAATGCGGCACTATAGCAACGCCATCTTGCCAAGGACAGTGTGAGCCCTAGATACATGCTTGGTGTTAAGAAGCGTGTTGGAGTAGTGCTATTTGTGGAGGCGTTAAGTAAAGGGGGTCTGGGTATGTTTTCTACAATGGCAGCAGGAGAAACAGGTTGGGGAGCTCACAGAGAGCCTTACTATAGCTCAGCTTGATATCTGTCCAGGAAAGCAGCAACTCCCTTTTTGATTTATTCATGTGCATTTATAACTGTACGTGTATAACCATGAAGTCTTTAGGTACAGGAGCTCAGAACCTATATTTAGTTTATTTTGTTATTGATTTGTAAGTTTGTTTATGCATCATGGCAACATTGCCAAATGGATGGAAGAGAACACTTGGTATAATACAGGCAACAGCAACATAGAATAGAAAGATGATTTTATAGGCAAAATGTAATTTGCAAACCTTTCAAAGTCCTTCTTCGACTAGAGCTACAACCGCAAATCAGGCCACCAGATCAAGAAAATTGCAGATGTACACTATATTGAGTGGAAGTATTGCTCAGAGCTCGTGACTACATGGTGTGAATAGTGGAGCGGCGTGGTAGCCAGCACGTGAAATGTCATCTCGTAGGCAGAGGAGATGTGGGTGATGGGGTGATACTGAGGAGATGGGATCCCTCACTCACTCCCTCTGCTTCACTCATGAACTCCCAGCTGAAAATCTTTCAGGCAAATAAGAAGTTATTTCAATAGTCTGTCTCTCTGAAATAAGAAACTGGGACCTACTATATAATGTAGGTAGCAAACAGCACACAGTGCAGAAGAAATATAGCACACAAGTATACGGCATGTGTGGCAAGGTTAATCGCCTGTTAACGATTTCATTCATTCAACCCTAATTACCACTGATCCATTTTCTCGGAGGGGGTGATTCAGAAATACTGTGCTGTGTGACTTCRACATTGGGCCACCTGCTATTGATGCAAAATTGGTCTATTGTAGTCATAATTGTGTGATAGAAAAGCTCTAATGCATTTTTGAATTCATACTGTGTATTTTGCTGCCATAATGAACTAAATTGAATAATATCTCCCTCTAGCTTGCGTCATACATTATGTGATTGTTAGATTTGAGGTTGACTTCACATTTACCTGTGCTGTCGATAGCTAATCCTTATTTTAATTCTCCTGGTATTATTATCTTGAATCTATTGACTGTGATGCGTGCATGCAACGATTGGAACTCATGATTAGAATCTAGTGGTCTAATCGAATCTATATTGCTTGGTATTGGCACCTGCTCTGTCAACARCTGCTGCTCTACCAATTAAGATTGGAAGCTGTTCAAAGGCTTTGCGAGATAGAGAGCGTACAGGAAATAAGAGCTGAAATGTAAGATACCAGAAATTTTCTATACGGGCAAAAATATTTCTCTCAAATTTTGTGCACAAATTTGTTTACATCCCTGTTAGTGAGCATTTATCCTTTGTGAAGATAATCAATCCACCTGACAAATGTGACATATCATTACACAGGTGCTTCTTGTGCTGTGGAAAACAAAATGCCACAGATGTCTCAAGTTTTAAGGGAGCGTGCAACTGGCATGCTGACAGCAGGAATGTCCACCAGAGCTGTTGGCAGAGAATTGGATAATAATTTCATTACAATGAACCGCCTGAAACGGAATTTTAGAGAATTTATCAGTACGTCCAACCTGCCTCACAAGCGCAGACCACTCCACATCTGGCTTTTTCACCTGCAGGATCGTCTGAGACCAGACACCCGGACAGCTGATGAAACTGTTTGTTTGCACAACCAAAGAATTTCTGCACAAACTGTCAGAAACCGCCTCAGGGAAGCTCATCTGCATGCTAATCATCGTCACCAGGGTCTTGACCTGACTGCAGTTTGGAGTCGTAATCAACTTCAGTGGGAAAATGCTCACCTTTGATGGCCACTGGCACGCTGGAGAAGTGAATCCCGGTTTCATCTGTACCGGGCAGTATGGTGTCATGTGGGCGAGCGGTTTGCTGATGTCAATGTTGTGAACAGAGTGCCCAATAGTGGCCGTGTATAGAAATATAGTATAGAAAGGCATAAGTTACGGACAACAAACACAATTGCATTTTATTGAATGCACAGAGATTGTTACGAGATCCTGAGGCCCATTGTCATGCAATTACTCCACTGCCATCATCTAATGTTTCAGTATACTAATGCACTGCCTCATGTACCAGTTCTTCCATGGCCTGCATACTCAACAGACATGTCACCCATTGAGCATGTTTGGGATGCTCTGGATCGACGTGTACAACAGTGTGTTTCAGTTCCCGCCAATATCCAGTAACTTCCCACAGCCATTGAAGAGGAATGGGACAACAGATGCGTATCTGTATTCTTAGTCATGTGAAATCCATAGATTAGGGCCTGATTAATGTATTTCAATTGACTGATTTTCTTAAATTAACTCTGCTGTTGCATGTTGCATTTATAATTTTAGATAGTAAGAGAGAAAGAGGGCTCTGTGCTTGGTGGAGTTCCTCTGAGTGCTCAGCTGTGGTAGATGGTGCCAAGAGGGTGAGAAGCCCTTGTTTCAATTGCAGATTAAATAGCTTCCCGTCTCATCTCCGGTGCTCTCTACTCCATTTGCCATGTTCTCAAGGTCAAATCCTTGCTCTACGAGTTGCTCTATCTCTCTATCTCTCACTCTCCCTCGCTCCCTGTGGAAATATATCCTTCTGCTGTTCGCTATCCTCTCTCCTTCCCTCTCTGCCTCCTCTATCCCTTTCTATCTCTCCTTTTCTCTCTCTTTCTGTTGTTGCCTCTATATAATGATACAGGCTCAGCGTCTCATGTTAAATTAGTCTGAAAGCTCGCCACCAAATCTCTTCCACCGCACACACGGTGGCTGTTGTTTCTGGAGGCGTGTTTGCATAACCTGCCTTGCTGTAAACTCACAGCTCTCKCATGGTGTTGGAAAGGCTGTTGTTTGTCTCTTTATGTGTTTATTCTTCCCCCTCTCCCCACTCTTCGCTATCTTTTTTCTCTCATTGAGTGTGCTCTTTAGGGATGATGCTGCTTGCAGGTCTTATGTGTTTGGTGGCCCCTAGCCCAGTCAAAAGACTGTGTGAAATGTTGAGGGAGAGAGAGAGAAATATTTTATAAACACTTCCTCATACATGCGCTCCTGACTGTTCTATTGGTTTTCAAATCAACTTTCTTTCATTGTCTATCAGCCAAAGGCATTATCCTAGTCATATTAGCAAACCATGATAGTTGTTGCATCTTTAGATCTCTCCTCTGTACATTTCTAATGAATTTATTCCATCTCTGTCCATGAAACCGGTGTGGTGCACATTTTTGGAACATTCCCACATAGGGCCTACCTCCCTGTGCACATTGCTGTGCTTAAAATGTGAAGAAATAGTTTATCAACATGTTTAGCTAAACATTATGATCTGTTTGTCACGGCTGTCTTCGTCCTCCTCATCTGACGAGGAGAAGCGAGAAGGATCGGAGGACCAATACGCAGCGTGGTAAGTGTTCGTCATTTTAATGGAAAAACTGAACACTACAAAACAACAAAGTGACAACCGTGAAGCTAATGAACAATCGTGCTGACACAAACACTACACATAGACAATCACCCACAACCCACAATGACAAAACAGGCTACCTAAATATGGTTCCCAATGAGAGACAACGACTAACACCTGCCTCTGATTGAGAACCATATCAGGCCAAACACAGAAACAGACAAACTAGACATAAAACATAGAATGCCCACTCAGATCACACCCTGACCAAACAAAACATATAAACACACAAAGCAAACTATGGTCAGGGCGTGACAGTACCCCCCCCCCTCTCCCCAAGGTGCGGACCCGGCCGCAAAACCTGAACCTATAGGGAGGGTCTGGGTGGGATCTGTCCGCGGTGGCGGCTCTGGCGCTGGACGTGGACCCACTCACCATAGTCTTAGTCCACTTTATTGGCGGCCACTGGACTGAGGGGCGCCTCTGGACTGAGGGGCAGCTCCGGACTGAGGGGCAGCTCCGGACTGAGGGGCAGCTCCGACTGAGGGACAGCTCAGGACTTAGGGACAGCTCAGGACTGATGGGTAGCTCAGGACTGAGGGGCAGCTCAGGACTGATGGGGCAGCCAGGACTGATGGGCAGCTCCGGACTGACGGACAGCTCCGGACTGACGGGCAGCTCCGGATTGGCGGACGGCTCTGGCAGCTCCTGACTGGCGGCGGCTCTGGCAGCTCCTGACTGGCGGGCGGCTCTGGCAGCTCCTGACTGCGGGCGGCTCTGGCAGCTCCTGACTGGCGGGCGGCTCTATGGCTCAGGACAGACGGGCGGCTCTGGCGGCTCCTGACTGGCGGGCAGCTCAGGCGGCGCTGGACAGACGGGCAGCTCAGGTGGCGCTGGACAGACGGGCAGCTCAGGCGGCCTGGACAGACAGGCAGCTCAGCGGCCGCTGGACAGAGACCCAGGCGCACCTGTAGGGAGGAGACGGAGAGACAGCCTGGTGCGTGGGGCTGCCACAGGACCCACCAGGCTGGGGAGACCTCCAGGAGGCTTGGTGTTAGGAGGCACCTGAAGGACCGGGCTGTGGGGGTGCACTGGAGCTCTGGTGCGCAGCCTTGGCACCACTCCCCCAGGCTGGATAACTACTCTAGCCCGGACCCTCCAGAGTGCAGGCACAGGTTGAACCGGGCTGTGGGTAAGCACTGGAGATCTAGTGCCTACTACGCGTACCGGCGACCAGACACACTGAGCAGGCACCATACGCCCTGGCTGGATGCCCACACTCGCATGACACTTTCGGGGGGCTGCCCTATAGCGCACCGGGCTATGGGCACGTACTGGCGACACCGTGCGCTTAAGCGCATAACACGGTGCCTGACCAGTAACGCGCTGCTTATAATAAGCACGAGGAGTGAGCTCAGGTCTGCTACCTGGCTTAGCCACACTCCCCGTGTGCCCCACCCCCAAACAATTTGGGGGCTGCCTCTCGTACCTGTCGCGCTACCGTGCTGCCTCCTCATATCGCCGCCGCTCAGCTTTCGCTGCCTCCAGCTCTGCTTTGGGGCGGCGATATTCCCCAGCCTGTGCCCAGRGTCCTTCTCCGTTTAAAATCTCCTCCCATGTCCAGGAGTCCTGAGATTTCGGCCGCTGCTGTTGCTGCCCGTTACCACGCTGCTTGGTCCTTTTTTTGGTGGGTGGTTCTGTAACGGTTGTCGTCGGGAGAAAGAGAGGACCAAGGTGCAGCGTGGTAAGTGTTCATCTTATTTAATGAAAGTGAACACTTCAAAACACAAAACAACAAAGTGAAAACCGAAACAGTTCTATCTGGTGCAGACACACAAAGACTGAAAACAACCACCCACAAAACCCAACAGAAAACAGGCTACCTAAATATGGTTCCCAATCAGGGACAACGATTGACAGCTGCCTCTGATTGAGAACCATATCAGGCCAAACACAGAAATAGAAAATCATAGAAAAACGAACATAGACAACCCACCCAACTCACGCCCTGACCATACTAAAACAAAAGACAAAACAAAGGAACTAAGGTCAGAACGTGACACTGTTCAATCAGCCTTATTCATTGCTATGCCGTAGACCTCCACTACACTACTTTGATGCGCATCAGTTGGTATTATGCAGTAAGTATATGAAATGCCCATTGAAATAAAAGTGGGTATACAGCGTACAGCATTGTGTGTTTGTGTGAGTGATTTTTTTTGCCTTAATACTCTGTGTGTATGTGTCTCAAATGTTTTTTGTGTTAGCTAGTGTCTATGAGCTTGTTTTGTTGTGTGTTTGTATATTGGCTAGGATTAGTGTTGGTGTCCTTACAGAGAATATAGTGATGCTGAATGTGAGAGGACAGCCACAGGGAGCTGTCCGATGTAGTCGGTAACAGGAACACACAGGCCTGTCCGTTGTTCACGGATGACAGTGCTGAATCAGCAGGGAGGCAGAAGGAGCCGTCCAAAGGCCCTAGTGCTGAATCTCTCTAAGGCTCTAATGGAGCTGTCCATTGAGGGTGGTGCTGAACTGTTGGCTGTATAGGAAATTAATTCATTTGTGCAGCTGACTTTGTGCAAAGTAATACTAAATTCTCAAAACACATGTTCTTGTGGACTACTGAGATAACTACTATTTTTTTAAACTATGGATTAGAATTTTCAAAACTGGGATTGCTAACTGTTATTAGTTTACAGTTGCCGGCATTTAAGTCCATGGCTGGTGTGCCATGATCCATTATTGGGTATCAATTCCAACTACAAGTTAAGAGGCTTTGAACTAGTATCAACATCGACTCTCCTCTCTGGCACGACGTCTAAGAGTCTAGCTGCTTGGGTGCTATGATCTAGCTGCTTGGGTGCTTGGCTGGAGTTTTGTCCTCACCAAGAAACCAAGACTGTCTTCGCCAATCCTTAATTAAATGAATAACATGACATGGTGAAAGTTCTCTTTAGCTCCCAAGGCCTCTCATGTCTTCCTGAGTGCAGATGTGACCCATTAGAAGGGATTGACGGCCTTATCCCCAATTCCCTCTGAGACTGGGCTTGACTGGGCTTGGGAGAGGCATGCGCAGTGTTAGTGTGGGTGTTTATCTTTCCTCCCGGGGAAGAGGGAGAACAAAAAAGAGAGAGAGAGGGGGAAGAAGGGATGGCCTGTGTTGAGGGTGAGCAAATTTGGATTTGCTGCTTCGCTGCTAGGCTCAGCCTGGCTCCAGAAGCAAATGACTGTCTAACTTGCTCAGTGTTGCAGGTAATTTTTTTCATTCACTGGGTTTGGGCTGATCTGAAAGTGGCTGGAGGCTAATCAATCCAGCTTAAGATCAAAAGAGACCCACAACAGGTCGGGTTTGTGTGTACGTGTGTGTCTGTGTGTGTGCACGTGGTTGTGTGTGTCCGTGCGTGAGTCAGAGGGAGATCAAAGAAAGAGCTAAATAAATAGGGGTCCTTTTAGGTAAAGAGAAGTTCAAGACACTGAGCCCCAAGGGATTGTGGTCAGTAGTAGTGCATCATGGGAAATAGCCTCGGGGCAAACGCTGGAGCATGTGGCCAAGAGAGAATGTACATGTGAAGCAGCATTACTGAACCTTCTGGACTCCTCAGAGCTGCTGGGCTGTTGGCAGTGGTGGTCTGCTCTCCCTAGTGGTTGACTTCACCCACCTGGCAGCCCTTACAGCGTGAAGAAATCATATGCACACACAGTGTGGAGCAGAGCGTTCGACATGCAATGAAATATTAATGAAGTTCCAGCCAGTTCTCGAATAGCCATCCTTTACTATTTCTTGGCAGGCCATTATTGTGTCGCTCTGGTAGCTGCAGGCAAGGAAATGGTTAAAGGGCAATTGCACCACTTTTTAAACTCATTTTCATTATCTCCAGCAGAATACAAGTGTCTACGTATGTGAAAACTGCAGTTTTCGACTTTTTGTTGAAAAAAGTTTAACAGTTTAAATATTTGAAAAACAGTGATTTTAAAACACTATGAGATTCGAGGTGACGTGGGGAGCAGAAAAATAACGCCCTCTGGCTAGAAACTACCCTGTGATGTCACAAAGAAGCATTTTTTATGACCTTTCTTCTTATCTTTTTGACCACAGATCATAGAAACACGTTTTCACATACACCACATTACCAAAAGTATTTGGACACCTGCGGGTCAAACATCTCATTGCAAAATCATGGGCATTAAGATGGAGTTGGTCCCCCCTTTACTGCTATAACAGCCTCCACTCTTCTGGAAAGGCTTTCCACTAGATGTTGGAACATAGCTGCGGGGACTTGCTTCCATTCAGCCACTAGAGCATTAGTGAGGTTGGGCACTGATGTTAGGCGATTAGGCCTGGCTCGCAGTCGGCGTTCCAATTCACCACAAAGGTGTTCGATGGGGTTGAGGTCAGGGCTCTGTGCAGGCCAGTCAAGATCTTCGACACCAATCTCGACAAACCATTTCTGTATGGACCTCGCTTTTTGCACGGGGGCATTGTCTTGCTGAAACAGGAAAGGGCCTTTCCCAGACTTTTACCACAAAGTTGGAAGCACAGAATTATTCAGAATGTCATTGTATGCTGTAGCGTTAAGATTTCCCTTCACTGGAACTAAGGGCCCTAGCCCAAACCATGAAAACAGCTCCATATCATTATTCCTTCTCCACCTAACTTTGCAGCTGGCACTATGCATTGGGACAGGTAGCGTTCTCCTGGCATCTGACGAACCCAGATTCATCCGTTGGACTGCCAGATGGTGAAGCGTGATTCATCACTAAAGAGAACACGTTCCATTGCTCCAGAGTCCAATAGCGGTGAGCTTTACACCAATTCAGCCGACGCTTGGCAATGCGCATGGGGATCTTAGGCTTGTGTGCGGCTGCTCGGCCATGGAAACTCATTTCATGAAGCTCCCGACGAACAGCTATTGTGCTGACGTTGCTTCCAGATGCAGTTTGGAACTTGGTAGTGAATGTTGCAACCAAGGACAGACAATTTTTACGCGTTACGTGCTTCAGCACTTGGTGGTCCCATTCTGTGAGCTTGTGTGGCCTACCACTTCCCTGCTGACCCGTTGTTACTCCTAGATGTTTCCACTTCACAATTACAGCCCTTACAGTTGACCAGGGTAGCTCTAGCAGGACATAAATTTGACAAACTGATTTGTTGGAAGGGCGACATCCTGTGACAGTGACACGTTGAAAGTCACTGAACTCTTCAGTAAGGCCATTCTACTGCCAATGTTTGTCTATGGAGATTGCATGGCTGTGTGCTCAATTTTATACACCTGTCAGCAACGAGCGTGGTTGTAATTTGAAGGGGTCCACATACTTTTGTATATATAGTGTATGTAGACACGGTATGGTGCTGGAGATAATGAATATGAGGTTGAAAGTGTCAGGAGTTGCCCTTTAACAACCACACATATCCCCTCAGTGCTGACATGGATGGGGCTGCCTCTTCATCTTATTCTGCTTTCACCGGTCACATGATATGTCTCTCCTGTGGATTTAACTGCATTAACACATAAACGTCTAAGCCCTGTCTAAGCCGGGGGGTGATATGGAACTGTTTTAAGAAGGTCATACCAAGGATCATTTTGCTCTTTGATTTAGAATTTTAAGACCCCTTGAATTATCCCAAAAATATATACTTTTTGGGGGGGTGAAAATGTTTGTGGGCCTTACTGCTATTAGCCCATACAAACACATTGAATAACCGATTCACAACATGGACCTACAGATAGTCCCCCCCCAAAAATCTAAAGGAAGTTTTTTCTGATGTGTCTGTCCTATATCTGAGAGACATAAGAAAGATCAGAAACATTTGTTATTTTTTTCCCAACGCAAATAAACAGATATCTCTAGCTTAAATTGACAGATTTTTATGGGGATTTTTTAATTATGCTAATTAGATTCCCACGGGGGCGCGGACATCGACTCTAGGGGGTTAAACCCTGAACGTTATCCTAATGAGATTGATGAGGAAAAATGTTAGTCAGAACCAAAGAAAATTTGATGGATCAATTCTAAATAAGACAAACAACCCTGATTGCTTTAGTAGGAGGTGCTTTGGTTACGGCTGTTAGTTTGTCATGTATCGATGTATAGGATACATATGTAACGTCAAAGTGTAAGGATCAAAGGTTAGATTAATGTGGGCTCACAGGATTTATAAGTCCAGCATGAGTCAGGTCAGAGTATTTCATGCCATCGCAGAGAGACAGGCTGAAGGGAGATTATGTGACAGAGCTGAAGAGAACATAACCACGGTGGCCATCTGAGAGGCCTCTGGAATGTGACTGGTTAAAGTGTCAAAGCACAAGTTAAACCTGAAGAAGTTATCCTGCAGAGAGCGTTAGAGTGAGGCAGAGTTTGGGGGTGATATCATACTTCCCAGGAGTGCAGAGAGGTTATTTGAGGGCACAGTCATCTCCACAACCAGGTGATGGCATCTAGACCTCAACACCTTAATAAGAACATGTTTTTACACTCATGACACCCTTCGACCTACACCCCTTGTCCCTATACACGCTCATGCATACACGGTCATTAATTATCAACAGCCCTCACTATGTTGTCCGTTCTATTGGCCTCGCTATTGCGTGTGAAGCTGGCAGGTATGTGGAAGCTGTTGTGCCTAACTTGCTCCTAGGCTGACGTAATATTCTATTCTCCAAATCCCTATTGGCCTTGACTTTGCTCTACCTGGGCAGTCCGGTTGGAGTTGGAGTGGTGCAGTGCTGGGCTTCTATCTAGGTCAGATACTGTATGTGTTGGTGTTCGCCGCAAGTCCCTCAGCCCCCCTGCTAGCCAGTGCACCAGGCCTGCTGTCTAAGATGCTAATGTCTGGCTATGAAACTTTAAATACCCTGACTGGTTCAATAATTTAACAAGGCAACAGTTAACATGTCGTCCCCCACAATTATGCACCCCCCTTGCCTTGGGCCAACTGAGATAATGCGTGACTAGCAAATTTCAGTTAATTACTGTAGCTCCTGCCTTGGGCCAATCAATGTAATTTTGCAAATGCTGGATCTCTATGGCAAGATGCATCTGTACCCAAGATTTTTCAAAATATGTCCAATGCTGTCTGAGATATCGCTTGTGACTAACGTACAAACTAATGGACGGAGGGAGACAGATCCACAGTCCCTTCCCCGATTTCACCGTGGGGGACAATAATTACCTCTCAGCAGACACTCCTGTGTATAGCACAGTCCATTTGTCTTCCAAGGTTTGCAATTGAAAAATACAGCCATTTCGAAGCTGTTAAAGGGCATTATAGGACTTAGTGTGTTCTTGTGTGCCTATTCACCCAAGAGTGTGTGCGCATTTGTGTTTGCCGGAGCCTCACAGTGTTTTTTGTGCTGATTATCTGAATTGGTCCAGCTAATGACATACACATTAAAGAACCTTTGTATTTCAGCTTGGCTAATGTATTGATATTTGGTGAAGGTCATGAACCGGTGAGAAGAGAAGAAGACAATTTATGTTAAGGGAAGAGAAGATGAACCTAAGGCCTCCCTCCTCTTTCCTCTTCCTAGGAGTCCTAGGAGGCCCACGTAGACTATGGTTAGAGTATTTACTGGCCCATAACCCCCTGGTAATGTCCAGCAGGATGTCTGCCGTGCCTCTGTGTCTGGTGTCTTCATACAGAAGGACTGTGTTAAGTTTTTCTCTCTGTCTCTTTTTATGACTGCACTGAGTTTTTCTTTTATCTCTATTGGGACGAATGGCCCGAGGTTTCCACTTCTAATTACAGATGAGAGAAGCAGAGCTAAAACACCTGCCCTTACCTCTCAGAACGTTATTCATTTCTCTATCTCCTTCTATTTCTAAGCCATTGTTAGGAAATAATGTGGAGAGGACAGTGCAGGGATGTTTTCAGCATATTGATTACCTCATGCTTCTGAAGTTGTCAGCAGGTGTTGTTCCTCTCCAATCATCATGCCTTTCTCACCTGATTCAGCTCTCTTGTTGGTTGATCAGCCTTTTACTTCCTGTATTATATTTCCCTGTTTTGAGGGCTGTATAAAAACAACAATTGCTTCACTTGACATGTTCACAACATCGATAGCTTCCCATGGACAGGTTCTGTGTCAGAAACCTACAAATATACCCTAACTATTGAAGGGGATCTTTGAGTTTTCGACTACAGAAAACTCAGGTTATGCATCATAGATTCTGTCTGACCGTGTTTGTGCTTTTCTGATGTCTGCTTACTTTGCTATTATTTTTGTATCCTCCAAAAAACGTCCTCCCTGTCTCTCAACCTAATAAACAGTGTCGGAGCTAGATCCAAAACGACTTGTTCCTCTTGCTCCTTCTATTTACCAGAACTATCCATCCCTTCCCACTTTATCTCTCTCCTTTTAATTTATCTCTCTTTTGGTCTATCTCTTCTTATTTATGCCAGTCTTTCCCCCTCTCTCTCTCTTCCTCTCTTACCCACTCTCTCTCACACACTCTCTCTTTCCCCCTGCCCTCTCTCTGTCTCTGTATGTCTGTCTGTCTTCTTTCCCATCTCTACCTTGCCTTGTAGCTGCCTTGTAGCTGGGCGTGCTGAATACAGAGCAGGGCGCCTCTCATCTCAGTGCTGATTGGTATGCAAAACATACAGCAATGCAGGGAGAGAGGGAAAGAGGGATCCACTGTCATTGGGGAGGAAATGGATAGCAGGGATTTGGGGCTTGACTGACACGGTTAACTGTAATAAATGGCCTTAGTGCCACCTGATGAATGAGCAAAGGGCCATAAATACACCGCTCAAACAGATAAACACAGACAGAGCAGGTAGCCCGACAGCATGTCCACAGATACACCCCCGCCCGGTACCCAGCCCAGTCGCCTACAGGAAAGGACCAGACAGACTATCAACATGTACATACACTGAGTGTACAAAACATTAGGAACACCTTCTCTTTCCATGACATAGACTGACCAGGTGAACCCAGGTGAAAGCTACGATCCCAGTGTCACTTGTTAAATCCACTTCAGTCAGTGTAGATGAAGGGGAGGAGACAGGTTAAAGGATTTTTAAGCTTTGAGACAATTGAGACATGGATTGTGTGTGTGCCATTCAGAGGGTGAATGGTCAAGACAAAATATTTAAGTGCCTTTCAATGGGATATGGTAGTAGATGCGAGGCACACCGTTTTGTGTCAAGAACTGCAACGGTGCTGGGATTTTCACATTCAACAGTTTCCTGTGTGTATCAAGAATGATCCACCAACCAAAGGACATCTAGTCATCTTAACACAACTGTGGGAAGCATTGGTGTCAACATGAGGCATTATCCCTGTGGAACACTTTCGACACCTTGTAGAGTCCATGCCCCGACAAATTGAGGCTGCTCTGAGGGCAAAAGGGGGTGCAACTCAATATTAGGAAGGTTTAGTCACCTTGATTGACAGTTATGGATGGATCATTTATATACTCGTTGAGAAATAATCACTTATTTAGACAAGATGAATGTTACTATTTTGAACAGCTTGATTGTGCCACATGGCAACGTTGAATATTAGATTGGCAAACATGCATGTATCACTTCCAAAAATGCCAATGTAAAGAGATCACAAGGGTTTCAATTACTGGTTACATCACACCCCAGCTTGTACCTGAAGGAGCAGGCAATTATTCACACCTTCTGTGCTGACACTGTGATTGCGTGTAGCGTGCGCCCGCCATGTTTATGGTGCAGCCTTGGTGTGTGTGTGTGTGTGTGGTGTGTGTGTGTTGTGTGTGTGTGTGTGTGTGTGTGTGTGTGTGTGTGTGTGTGTGTGTGTGTGTGTGTGTGTGTGTGTGTGTGTGTGTGTGTGTGTGTGTGTGTGTGTGTGTGTGTGTGTGTGTGTGTGTGTGTGTGTGTGTGTGTGTGTCTGTGTCTGTGTCTGGTGTCTGTGTCTGTGTCTGTTGTGGTAGGTGTCTGTAGGCTGTAGGTGTAGGTGTAGGTGTAGGTGTAGGTGTAGGTGTAGGTGTAGGTGTGTAGGTGTGTAGGTGTGTAGGTGTGTAGGTGTGTAGGTGTGTAGGTGTAGGTGTGTAGGTGTGTAGGTGTGTAGGTGTGTAGGTGTGTGTGTTTGTGTTTGTGTACATAGCATGTGAAATGTGAAGAGTTCAGGTGGTGACGAATGCGTTGTGCTGCTGCTCCTCCGGGGCCATTACTCAGACACCACCTGGGTCTACTACAGCAAGAGGAGGACAGGGAGGATGGGGTTGAAGGCCAGGCCAGCTCAGAGGGGGGGTTGTGTGTGCCTGCATGCATGTACTTCTACGTGCTTGTGTGCATGTGCACATGTCCTGTCCTCTCTCATAGTTCTTCATGTTGGCACTGCCTGGGTGGCAGCAGTAGCAGTGGACACCCCAGTTACTTGCCCTCCTGCTTCCCGCACGGCACCAGGCACAGCTTAGCTAACTAACCCATCATTTGACATCATCCCAGCATGGCATGCTAACCCAGCCCGGTACTAACTGGCCATTACRCTAACAAGCTCCCAAATTATAGCAGTCACTACTGTGACTCTACAGGCCAAGACCCAGGTGCTCAGCAGTGTAAGATATGTTAACAGTCAAACAGGCTGATGTTGCTATAGACTCCCATAGTTTTGTAGGACTTTGCTATTTCATTCTATTATTTCAAATGGGTCCTGAATAATGGACACTTGCAGCGGGCTTTTCCAACAGTGTGCTGTTCCACCTACAAGGTGGAAATTCAGATTGCACATCATACAGAGGACAGATGATAATGATGAGATGKTTTTTTATATGATAATTATATGGAATTTCTCCATGGCTACGAGGAGATTTCTGTCCTTGTGATTGGAAGACTGAAGGGTAACCACATGCGTACGCACGCACGCACACACAATCTTTGTCAACAACGTCTTCTGAGAGAATATGGATGGTTCACTGGTGTTAGGAGAAAAATGGTGATGACTCAGCAGAGCTATTTCTGTGCTGGCYCCTCAACAGATGACATCATGGACCATGAACAAAGGAGAGGTAGGGGCGGGGGGTAGATGAGATAAGAAAAACACCGGTCCTATTACAGGAACAAAACATTAAAGCATTTGAGGAACTCTGTGGACTTTTGTCTCCAGCTGTTGGAAACAAACCACCCATTTTCCTGAACAGCTCCTGGTGAATGAATATGTCTCTGCTACTTGAATTGTGGGACCATTGTTGTTTTAGTGTGGACGAGCTCAAACAAAGCTGAAATACAGTACAGTCTTGCGATAGGCAGGCTCAGTGAAGCTCCAGTGTCTCTACCCTACAGTGGTAGTGTTTTATGGAATTCCCAAGCTTTTGGCCTAGAATAGCTTGGCATACAAAGTTTCCCTATCTCTGTCTGAGAGTAGCCAACCTTTGCAAAGTCACAGTTATAGTAGCCTAGCTTAGCAAAGTTTTATCTTTGGCCCTAGGTCAAAGCAGTGATGGGTTCCTTGGCATTGCTTCCCTCCTCATACCCCCCCAAGATACTAAGGACATGTACAAGTCCTCCACATCCTCCTATCCCCCTGAAGATCACATCTGTCACCCCCCTCAACACACACACACAAAGACAACACTGTAGAGAGTGTTAATGCAACGATAAGCTTGTGAGAGCTGCAGGTTAAGCAGCTTTTAGACAATACTGAGGAGGTGGCTCGGCAACCAAGGCGCCGCAGCAACACTATCGCTGTGCCACATGAGTAACCCAGATGTGCTATGCACGTCATATCTGCTCCCTCCATTCCACAAGAGAGTGAGTGAGGGTGGAAGGGAGGAGAGAGGAAAATAGAGAGAGAGAGAGAGAGAGAGAGAGAGAGAGAGAGAGTCTGTCCACACTGAGGGAGAGTCTGCGTCTGTCCACACAGAGAGTGAGAGTCTGTCCACACTGAGAGGGAGAGTCTGCGTCTGTCCACACAGAGAGTGAGAGTCTGCGTCTGTCCACACAGAGAGTGAGAGTCTGTCCACACTGAGAGGGAGAGTCTGTCCACACTGAGAGGGAGAGTCTGTCCACACAGAGAGGGAGAGTCTGGCGGGTCTGCCCACCACTGAAGAGGGAGAGTCTGCGTCTGTCCACACTGAGAGGGAGAGTCTGCGTCTGTCCACACAGTCGAGAGGAGAGTCTGCGTCTGTCACACTGAGAGGGAGAGTCTGCGTTCTGTCCACACATGAGAGGGAGAGTCTTGTCCACACTGAGAGGAGCGAGAGGGAGAGTCTGTCCAACACAGGAGAGAGAGAGAGAGAGAGGAGTAGAGTGATGAGAGGAGAGAGAAGTAGAGAGAGAGAAGAGAGAGAGAAGAGAGAGAGAGAGAGAGAGAGAAGGAGAGAGAGGAGAGAGAGAGAGAGAGAGAGAGAGAGAAGAGAGAGAGGAGAGAAGAGAGAAGAAGTGAGACGAGAGAGAGAGAGAGAGGGAGGAGAGAGAGGAGAGAGAGAGGAGAGAGAGAGGGAGAGAGAGAGAGAGAGAGAGAGAGAAGAAGAGAGAGAGAGAGAGACTACTTGTCCACATCTGACAGAAGAGAGAGAGTCTGTCCAAAACTGAGAGGGGAGTGAGAAATGAGTCTGTCACACTGAGAGAAAGGGAGAGTCTGTCCACACTGAGAGAAAGGGAGAGTTCTGTCCACACTTGAGAGAAAGGGAGAGTCTGTCCACACTGAGAGAAAGGGAGAGTCTGTCCAACACTGAGAGAAAGGGAGAGTCTGTCCACACTGAGAGAAAGGGAGAGTCTGTCCACACTGAGAGAAGGAGACTGCTGTCCACACTGGGAGAAAGGGAAGAGTCTGTCCACACTGAGAGAAAGGGAGAGGTCTGTCACACTGAGAGAAGGGGAGAGTCTGGTCCCCACACCTGAGAGAAAGGGAGAAGTCTGTCCATCATTCTTAATGTTTTCTTATCTTCTTACAGAGAAGAGCAGAGAATTGGTGGAGTTTTTGTCTGTCCAACACTGGGAGAGAAGTGGGTGTTGTGGGGTAGGGGAGAATACTTCATGGCTCAAAATCACCTGAATTTGAAATACCTACCTCTTATTGTTCGTTTTTTGTTTCCAACCATGTCTGTTAGACATTCACCCCATAATTCACCCCTTCACACATTACTTGTTCTGGGCTCTGTGGTGTGTTGGTCTGGTTGGTGGTGCAGCACACTAGCTAACTGTGCTAGCAGTACAGTAATGATAGTGTTAGCATCAGTCTCTATGGCTTGACAGCCACAGCTGTGTGCATTGGCCTGAGTGGGAGCAACCTGACTCCAGAGTGGGTGGCTATACTAATGCCTGCTTCACTGAATTGTTCTCATCTTGTTTCCCGGTAGGGGTATATACTGTGTGTGTGTGTGTGTATCTGTATAAAAATTGTGTATGCATCCTGTGCCACAAAATTCATTGTGCATGAAGGGGCCGCCTGAGAGAATCATTCTCAAAACAAATTCACTTTTAATTCATTTCGATTAGAGTTGGACCATGTGTCGTGCTTCTGTTCCTTCTGGTTCGGTATGAAATGTGTGCTTGGTTAATATTAATTACTTTTCTGTCTAACAAAGTTATGCTAACTCGGCTTCTTCATGAATATTGGCATGCATCTGTGTGCCCTAACCTCTATGTGCTTATATATGGCTTACTATATATTAATAAGTGTGTTTGTGTGTTAGAAGTATGCAAAGATGTGTCCTGGCATAGAGGGGAGAGGGAACAATGAGAAAGAAAGAGATACTGTCAAGAAATGGGGAAGATGAAGTTGAGCAGAGAGTCACCAGGAGTAGCTGGTGTGATGTTACTGAGAGAGGGTTTTCATTAACACAGAGACTTTATCCATATACCTATTACAGGATTTTACAGCAATTTTTTTTTATATAAGCTGGCTTGAATCCTCAGATGGAGAGACACAGAGAGAGAGAATTGTCAAGGCCCACAGTCTTGGGGAAGGAGACATCACTTAAAGAGATATGGGTGACTATAGGCCATTAGTCCCAGATGAGGAACGAGCCAGCCAGGTCTGCCCCTAATGGTTCCTACCACAAGAAGAAGCCTAACCAATGGCTCTCCGTTATAGATGAAATCAATATTATGTTTATACATCGATCTTGCCCGCTCCAATATTGCCTGTTTGCAGCTAGCTGGCGCCTCCGCTGTCGGAACACCAAAAAACGGACCCGTCAAACTCGACCCGTTCGTCAAGAGCTGATATGCTGACCATTCTGTAATCCCTTTGGAGTGTGTCTTCACTTGAACAAATAGCACAGCAATGAAAACCTGTCAGTTTATTTTGCTTCACAAACTGGGGCTGTCATGCCAAATAATGTACCCCAGACAAAAATTTGGGACAGGCCCTGAACTGTTTATAGAAAATGTCTTTCTCTACTGAGAGAGAAAACATGTGAGACAGAGAGCTACAGAGAGGGATAGGGAGAAACACCCACTCAATGTGATCCAATGTGATGAATTTAATCAGACATGCTAGCAAGCAACACAAAACATCCCTTATGTCTCTCCCCATCTGATATCTCAATCTTTCCATCTCGCTTTCCTTGCAATAAGAACAACATTCAAAGWTAAGTAATGAATCCACACCTGTGAAGGAACATGAGCTGTATGTACTGCTGTGGTAAAGCAACCCTATATTATCAAATCAGGTAGGAGGTGATCAGAACAGGGGGGCCTGCAAGCTAACAGCACAGCTCCAAATGTCATCCTGACTGTCGTGTCAGTGCTTTTTGTGAATGATTCTGTAGTTGCCACGGTAATTTAGCAGACAAAGAGACCTTCCTCCTCCTCCATTGGTGTCTATGGCAACTGCTTAGCCTTCACAGCTGTCCTCACACCTTAAAGTTATTTTCAGAGTTCTGGTTAATCACAGCAAATTAAAAAKAATGTTTTTCTCATTTTGTCATCCATTTCAGTTGACAAGGGTGTGTTGTGCACCTACATTGTACACTGTCAGTCCAAGGCAATGTACGCACATCCAGTCACTTTCAAAGGTGGAGAATAACATGCTCCCAAAGTTAGAAACATTAATTGTTAGCAGCAGTCACATCTGCACTTGTGAACACCCGCACACCCACCCAAGCCCCCCAATAACATAAAAAACACCCACAAGACATTTCTCTATGCTTTTGTACCCAAGTTCTTGCCCTTCAGTTCCTCACTGTGCTGCTTTAGACTCAAGACTCCTTTGACACAAACACGCTGCAGACATCCTTACATATCCTTACATATCTGAGTAAACAGAGTTAAATCAGAGTTGACAGTTGAAATAAAACACCCACTAGTCTTTTCTGGGGGAAAGATCTGAATTGATTGACCTTACCAAATTGAGAGATAACATTGGCACCTTCCCTTTTAGTACAAATGACTTATTTAAGAATATCTTTAGGAATCTTAATTGTAGCGCTGGCTTTTGTTTGAGAGCGGTGAGCCGGAAACTTTTGGCTTTGGCTGTGTTTTCCTCCAGATTCAATTAAATCCAAAATACTTGATTTATCCCGCAGGGGGCAATTATGTAGGCAGGAGTGGAGATACGTAAAAACAACATACAAGAACATACAACACAATTACAACAACACAGCACCAATAGTTATGAAAGCATGACAAGTAATGATTCAAGTCTGGTTCCTAGAGGAGAGGATTGTTAAAACAGATGCATGAATATGAATATTACATATAAAGTGACAAGGTACCCATCCAGATGTAGTGGATCGCTCCACGAGATGGGTGCTTTGTGCGTCCCTTTGATATTTTAAGTAGAAATTGTGCACCAACATTGATTTTTAAAAGCCTGTTATATKAAATTAAGTGCCATTTAATATAGACCACATGGAGAGTTCAAAACATTTTTAATTTGAATAAGAACTTGTCCCTCTGTATCACGCTCGCTATCCTCAAACTCCCKGTCATAAATCGACCAAKGCGCAKCGTGCATGTAGTTCCACATCTTTTAATGAAAGTGAAACCGAAACAAMCAAAAAACAAACAGGTAAACAGCAAAGAACGTGACGCAMCCGAGGTGCACACAAACACACACGGAAAATAATTACCCACAAAACACAGGTGGGAAAAGGCTACCTAAGTATGGTTCTCAATCAGAGACAACGATAGACAGCTGCCTCTGATTGAGAACCCCACCCGGCCAAACACATAGAAATAGAAAATCATAGAACATAGAACATAGACTGCCCACCCAAATCACACCCTGACCAAACCAAAATAGAGACATAAAACGCTCTCTACGGTCAGGGCGTGACACTCTGTCAACCCTGTGTCACCTCTAAGAATATTTTAACCCACTTAACACCAACATTTCTCCAAGTTTTCGCCATCATTGTAAAGCCCTAGTTATTTTGTTGCTTTTTTTTATGTCTGTCTGTCATTCAAAGGTCAACCCTGTGACTGAATTCTCATTTTAATATGGTGAAAATGAAAGCACAAGCTACAGCTAGCTAGCACTGCAGTGTATAAAATGTGGTAAGTAGTTGTCTCAAAGAGAGAGAAAGACAATAGGTGAACAGTTTTGAAGGAGAAGGAGATAGAGAAATTTTGTATTTTTTTCACTTTCAGTTTCTCTTACTTAGCTAGCAAATGCACCTGGCTAGTTCAGTTACTAAAACACCCGGCTCAAACAGATGGATGCTACGTTAGCTAGCTGGCTATGACTAGTCAACACAACACTGGAACTCTTCAAGGTAAATCAAGGTAAGCTCTTGTTTTTATTAAACTATTGCCACTGGGGCATGCCGGTGTAAGTGCTTACTGATTGTACACTATAAAGTTACTGCATGATTGTAGTGGGTTTACTAACGCATTAGTTCTATTAGCTATGTTGACTATGACGTTACTTTAGCTAATATGGGGACAACGATGTAGGCTGTGTGCAATGGTTATGACATGGTTTGGCTTGGAAAGGTTTTTTAGTCTGGTCACATACAGCTGATGTGTTGTTCATTGAAGTCCACAAACAAAGGAAAAGGTGAGAGGAGTAGAGTGCCTTGAGGCGAGAAGGAATACAAAGTGGCTACTATGAAAGTGAACTGTGTTTATGCGTGATCAGGGGTGTATTCATTCTGCCGATTGTGTTGATAAAATGTTTCTTAAACGGAAGCAAACGAAACAGTGATAAAAATACCTGAATTTGTCCAATAGAAACTCTCATTTGCAACTGTTGGACTAATGATTACACCCTAGATAACCTAGGGAGGGAAGAGTGTGAAAGGCAGTATTGAATGTGTCACTGTCAGTTCATGTGTCACTGTCTGTCATCTCAAATTTTCTCTCAACCTACGTTGTAAATTTTCATTCATAGGCTAGATTGTAGCAAACTCCTGAAGAGTACACGGAAAATGAAAAAAATGTAAATCTGAAACTACTGACCGCCACTGATTCTGGTCACATCTAGCTGAGAAACAAATCATTCCAATTGTAGAGATGAAAGAGCTAGACAAAGAGGACTTCTTCCCACATTTTAATATACTGATTGCATTAGCAATTATCTCTAATAACGAAATATAAATGTTAAATCAATGTTGGAACACCAATACAAATGTAAAGCCTATTTCAACAGTGGAAGAAAGACCTATGGACAAACTCCGGAAACTGAAATGTATTGGATGACCAGAGACTTTATGACATGCCCATCTCTATTTTGGTCTTGACTCTTTGCCTGTGCCAGCAGGCAAAAGCCATTTTATGAGCACTAAATGGTAGTGTGTTACCCGTTCACCCCTGTGAATAAAAGAGGAGGGATGCTTGTCTCCCTGCAACAGACCATTACTCCTCCATTGTTTGCCAAAGCTCAATATCGTAAATAATATACAATGGCTTAATGTACTTCCAGCGTGTCTGACACAAGGTCATGCCCACCAATGGGAGTAGTCCTCTCAGTGTGAGAAGCCAATGAGGTGGGAGTAAGAGAGCTGTATCATTGTGGTTTCAAAGCGAGAGTGTAGCTTGAGGTTACCGCACTACAATGCATACACTTTTTGAATGTATGGTCCTGGCTATAGCCTGGTCTGATATTGATGCACCTTCCACATTTCAATGGGATATTAATACATTTGTAGATGAGATCTTGCCCGCTCCAAGATTGCCTGTTTGCAGCTAGTCTGGCACGCCTGGCACGCTCAACGGCTGGCACGCCCAAAAAAATGACCTGTCAACCTCAACCTTTTCGTAAGGGGCTGATATGCTGACCATTCCGTAATCCCGTTGGAGTGTGTCGCCACTTGAACAAATCTCTCTTTCCATTTACATTAGATCTTGATATGACCACTATAGGTGAAAATTGAAGGCTTTACTGGTGGAGATTGCCGGACCTAGCTACTCCATACTGTTTGATAATGACTGTCGGCTGTCGTCCTAATGTAGTGTGGAGTGGTCTGTATGATGCCCCTAGAGAGTAGGATTAGGGCACAAAGGTCCAGCCCTTTATCCTGGAAAGCAGTACTCCAGAGGCAGATTAGCAGTCTTGCCTCTCCGCTTACACTTATATTTCTTTCCAGAGCAACACCCCCCTCTGCGTTTTTCCTTGCAGATAACGAAAAGCAATTATTACGAGACTGGGCATAGTGTATTTGTTTAATGATGGTAAATGTGCTAGGTGCTCTCAAAATGATGGCCTTTGTGTAGAACATTGTTGTTGTCAGGATATTTTCTTCTTAACCTCTGTGATTTTTTTCACAAGATGCAGACAGAGTCCCATGCTTACTAATATTATTTAAATTGCTACTTTCCATTAATTTTTCACTTGTACACAATTGAGTCTGATGCTGATGTCAGTTAGCACTCATCTTGTGTTCATTACTGAGGAACCACAAACTTCGCCCACTTGCCAGTTTGTCCTTTTCCATAAGGCTTTTTCCTGGTCTAAGGTAACTGTGATCTCCACAACCAACAGGCTGTCCTTCCACATGGCCTAGCTAGTTCATCTACAACAGTATGTAGGCCAGAGACACTTGATGGATTAATTCAACCTTTTAATCACTTCAGCTCCCACTGATATCCAAGCACCAGGATGACAGACATAGCCACACGTTATACAGCCACATTATACAGCCACATTATACAGCAATATTATACAGCAATATTATACAGCCACATTATACAGCAATATTATACAGCAAAGGTATACAGAGGACACTAGCATAGGTATACAGAGGACTACTAGCATAGGGCAAACAGAGGACCACTAGGGCATAGAGGTATACAGAGGACTACTAGCATAGGGCATACAGAGGACCACCAGCATTGGGCATACAGAGGACACTACTAGCATAGGGCATACAGAGGACGCACACAGCATTGGGTCATACAGAAGGACAACTAGCATTGGGCACATACAGAAGCTACTAGCATAGGGCATACAGAGGACCAGTAGCATAGGGCATACAGATGATAACAGTAGCATAGGCATCGCAGAGGACCACGTAGCATAGGGCATACAGATGACCAGTAGCATAGGGCATACAGAGACCTAGCATAGGCATACAGAGGACAATAGTATAGGGCATACAGAGGACCAGTAGCATAGGGCATACAGAGGACATAGCATAGGGCATACAGAGGACAGTAGTATAGGGCTACAGAGGACCAGAAGTATAGGGCAACAGAGGGGGACAGTAGATAGGGCATACAGAGGACCAGTAGCATAGGGCATACAGAGGACCAGTAGCATAGGGCATACAGAGGACCAGTAGCATAGGGCATACAGAGGACCAGTAGTATAGGGCATACAGATGACGCTAGCATAGGGCATACAGAGGACCAGTAGGGCATAGGGCATACAGAGGACCAGTAGCATAGGGCATACAGAGGACCAGTAGCATAGGGCATACAGAGGACCAGTAGTAAGGGCTACAGGATAGCATAGGCATACAGAGGCAGTACGCATGGGCATACAGAGGACAGTAGCATAGGGCATACAGAGGACCAGTAGTATAGGGCATACAGAGGACAGTAGTAGGGCATACAGATGACCAGTAGATGGGCATACAGAGGACCAGTAGAGGCATACATAGACATAGCATAGGGCATACAGAGGACCATAGCATAGGGCATACAGAGGACCAGTAGCATAGGGCATACAGAGGACCAGTAGCATAGGGCATACAGAGGACCATAGTATAGGCATACAGGACCAGTTATAGGGCATACAGAGGACCAGTAGTATAGGGCATACAGAGGACTAGATAGGGCATACAGAGGACCAGTAGTATAGGGCATACAGAGGACCAAGTAGTACGGGGCATACAGAGGACCAGTAGTATAGGCATACGAGGACCAGTAGAAGGGCATACAGAGGCCGTAGTAGTATAGGGCATACAGAGGACCAGTAGATAGGGCATACAGAGGACCAGTAGGATAGGGCATACAGAGGACCAGTAGTATAGGGCATACAGAGGACGGGCAGTAGTAAGGGCATACAGAGGACCAGTAGCATAGGGCATACAGAGGACCAGTAAGGTATAGGGCATACAGAGGACCAGTAGCATAGGGCATACAGAGGACCAGTAGTCAGCTATACAGAGGACGCAGTAATAGGGCATACAGAGGACAGTAGCATAGGGCATACAGAGGACCAGTAGCATAGGGGCATACAGAGGACCAGTAGTATGGCATACAGAGGACCAGTAGATAGGGCATACAGAGGACAGTAGCTAGGGCATACAGAGGACCAGTAGTGTAGGGCATAACAGAGACACTAGCATAGGTACAGAGGACCACTAGCATAGGGCATACAGAGGACCAGTAGCATAGGGCATAGAGAGACCAGTAGCATAGGGCATACAGAGGACCACTAGCATAGGGCATACAGAGGACCAGTAGCATAGGGCATACAGAGGACTGCAGTAGTAATAGGGCATACAAGGACCAGTAGTATAGGGCATACAGAGGACCAGTAGTAAGGCATACAGAGGACCAGTAGTATAGGGCATACAGAGGACCAGTAGTATAGGGGCATACAGAGGACCAGTAGTATAGGGCATACAGAGGACCAGTAGTATAGGGCATACAGAGGACCAGTAGCATAGGGCATACAGAGACCAGTAGTATAGGGCATCCAGAGGCCAGTAGTATGGCTACAGAGGACCAGTAGATAGGGCATACAGAGACCAGTAGTATAGGGCATACAGAAGGGACCAGTAGTATAGGGCATACAGGGACCTAGTAGTATAGGGCATACAGAGGACCAGTGCTATGGCATACAGAGGACCAGTAGTATAGGGCATAGCAGAGGACCG
>NC_036865.1:20821631-20827650 GCF_002910315.2 Salvelinus sp. IW2-2015 | reverse complement strand
GGCCAACTAGCATAGGGCATACAAGATACCACTAACATAGGCATACAGAGGGCTACTAGCATAGGTATACAAAGGACACTAGCATAGGGCATACAGAGGACCACTCGCTAGGTAGGGTAAACAGAGGACTACTAGCATAGGGCATACAGAGGACCACTAGCAATAGGGTATACAAAGGACACTAGCATAGGCATACAGAGGACCACTAGCATAGGTATACAGAGGACTACTAGCATAGGGCATACAGAAGACCACATTATAGGGCATACAGAGGACCACTAGCATAGGGCATACAGAGACCACTAGCATGGGAATACAGATGACCACTAGCATAGGGCATACAGAGGACTACTAGCATAGGTCATACAAGGGGCTACTAGCATAGCATACAAGGACTACTAGCATAGGAAAAACAAGGGCTACTAGCATAGGGCATACAGAGGACTACTAGAATGGGCAAACAGAGGACCACTAGCATAGGGTATACAGAGGACTACTAGCAAGGCAAACAGAGGGCCACTAGCATAGGGATACAGGAGACTACTAGCATAGGGCATACAGAGGACCACCAGCATTGGGCATACAGAGACTACTAGCATAGGGCATACAGAGGACACCAGCATTGGGCATACAGAGGCTACTAGCATAGGGCATTACAGAGGACCACCAGCATTGGCATACAGAGGACCACTCTAGCATAGGGTATACAGAGGACTACTAGCATAGGGCATACAGAGACACTATTATAGGGCATACAGAGGACCACAGCATAGGGCATACAGAGACCACTAGCATTGGGCATACAGAGGACCACTATGCATAGGGCATACAGAAGGACTACTAGCATAGGTCATACAAGGGGCTACTAGCATAGGGCATACAGAGGACTACTAGCATAGGAAAAACAAGGGGCTACTAGCATAGCATACAAGACTACTAGAATAGGGCAAACAGAGGACCACTAGCATAGGGTATACAGAGGACTACTAGGCATAGGCAAACAGAGGACACTAGCATAGGTATACAGAGGACTACTAGCATAGGTTATATACAGAGGACCACAGCATGGCATACATGAGGACTACTAGCATAGCATACAGAGACACCAGCATGGGCACAGAGGACACAGCATAGGGCATACAGAGGACCACCAGCATTGGGCATACAGAGGACAAACTAGGCATTGGCATACAGAAGACTACTAGCATAGGGCATACAGAGGACCAGTAGCATAGGGCATACAAGGGCCAGATAGCATAGGGCATACAGAGGACCAGTAGCATAGGGCATACAGAGGACCAGTAGCATAGGGCATACAGAGGACCAGTAGCATAGGGCATACAGAGGACCAGTAGTATAGGATACAGAGACCATAGCAGAGGCATACAGAGACCAGTTAGCATAGGGCATACAAGGGACCAGTATCATAGGGCATACAGAGGACCAGTAGCATAGGGCATACAGAGGACCAGTAGCATAGGGCATACAGAGGACCAGTAGCATAGGGCATACAGAGGACCAGTAGCATAGGGCATACAGAGACCAGTAGCATAGGGCATACAGAGACCAGTAGCATAGGCATACAGAGGACCAGTAGCATAGGGCATACAGAGGACCAGTAGATAGGGCATACAGAGGACCAGTAGCATAGCTACAGAGACAGTATATAGGGCATACAGAGGACAGTAGCATAGGGCATACAGAGGACCAGTAGCATAGGGCATACAGAGGACCAGTAGCATAGGGCATACAGAGGACAGTAGCAGTAGGGCATACAGAGGACCAGGTAGTATAGGGCATACAGAGGACCATAGCATAGGGCATACAAGGACCAGTAGCATAGGGCATACAGAGGACCAGTAGCATAGGGCATACAGAGGACACAGTAGCATAGGCATACCGAGGACCAGTAGCATAGGGCATACAGAGGACCATAGCAATAGGGCATTACAGAAGGACCAGTAGCATAGGGCATACAGAGGACCACTAGCATAGGCATACAGAGGACCATACTAGGCATAAGAGGACTAGCATAGGCATACAGAGACAGTAGCATAGCAGAGACCAGTAGTATAGGCATACAGAGACCAGTAGATAGGGCATGAGGACAGCAGGTAAGAGACCAGTAGCATAGGCATACAGAGACCAGAGTATAGGGCATACAGAGACCGAGCTAGGGCATAGAGACATAGTGGCATACAGAGGACCAGTAGTATAGGCATACAGAGGACCAGTAGCATAGGGCATACAGAGGACCAGTAGTATAGGCACAGAGACCAGTAGATATAGGGCATACAGAGAGACCAGTAGCATAGGGCATACAGAGACCAGTAGTATAGGGCATACAGAGGACCAGTAGCAGTAGGGCATACAGAGGACCAGTAGTATAGGGCATAACAGAGGACCAGTAGCATAGGCATACAGAGGACCAGTAGTATAGGGCATACAGAGGACCAGTAGTATAGGCATACAGAGGACCAGTAGCATAGGGCATACAGAGGACCAGTAGGGCATAAGACCAGTAGGCATAGGGCATACAGAGGACCAGTAGTATAGGGCATACATTGTGCCCATGACAGTACACACCCTTCTTGTTTGGTAAAAAACATACGCATCTTTGGTTTAGTGTGTTTACCAACCACTTTGGATTTCACATGCTGTAGCATTAATATGCATGAGATGAATAAAACGCGTTTAAAAATTGAACGTGCATTAAAAAGAAAATACCAGAGATAATTTGCTACATTATGCGTCTGTGCCTCGGTAGGCTCCCAATAGACAAATCATTTGCCTTGCAAAATGGATTTTTCACACAGTTTGTTCTGATACTGTTTAATTTCAGCAACGTGTTCATGTCTGTATGTTAGCGAGTGACATGCTGAGTATCAACAACGCCATCAAAAAGCTGCTTTCAGGCTGCTAAGAATGTGCCGCTTCTGCCTCCTTCCTTCTTTGTCATTGTACAATGTGGATGTATAAAATATCTGTACAATGTGGATGTATAAAATATCTGTACAATGTGGATGTATAAAATATCTGTACAATGTGGATGTATAAAATATCTGTACAATGTGGACGTATAAAATATCTGTACAATGTGGACATATAAAATATCTGTACAATGTGACGTATAAAATATCTGTACAATGTGGACGTAAAAAATATCTGTACAATGTGGATGTATAAAATATCTGTACAATGTGATGTATAAAATATCTGTACAATGTGGATGTATAAAATTGCTGTATAATGTGGCTTTATAATATTGGTATAATATTGCTGTATAATATTGCTGTATAATATTGCTGTATAATATGGCTGTATAATATTGCTGTATAATGTGGCTGTATAATATTGCTGTATAATATTGCTGTATAATATGCTGTATAATATTTGCTGTATTAATGTGGCTGTATAATATTGCTGTATAAATGCTGAATAATATTGCTGTATAATCTTGGCTGTATAATATTGCTGTATTAATGTGGCTTTATAATGTGGCTATATATTGCCCTATGCTACTGGTCATCTGTATGCCCTATGCTACTGGTCCTCTGTATACCCTATGCTAGTGGTCCTCTGTTTGCCCTATTCTAGTGGTCCTCTGTATGCCCTATGCTAGTAGCCCCTTGTATGACCTATGCTAGTAGTCCTCTGTATGCCCTATGCTAGTGGTAATCGGCATGCCCTATGCTAGTGGCCCTCTGTATGCCCTATGCTAGTAGTCCTCTGTATGCCCTATTCTAGTAGTCATCTGTATGCCCTATGCTAGTAGTCCTCTCTATGCCCTATGCTACTAGCCCTATGTATGCCCTATGATAGTGGTCCTCTGTATGCCCTATAATAGTGGTCTTCTGTATGCCCTATGCTAGTAGTCCTCTGTATACCCTATGCTAGTGGTCCTCTGTATGCCCTATGCTAGTGGTCCTTTGTATACCCTATGCTAGTGGTCCTCTGTATGCCCTATGCTAGTAGTCCTCTGTTTACCCTATGCGAGTGGTCCTCTGTATGCCCTATGCTAGTGGTCCTTTGTATACCCTATGCTAGTAGCCCTCTGTATGCCCTATGTTAGTGGTACTCTGTATGCCCTATGCTAGTGGCCCTCTGTATGCCCTATGCTAGTAGTCCTCTGTATGCCCTATTCTAGTAGTCCTCTGTATGCCCTATGCTAGTAGTCCTCTCTATGCCCTATGCTACTAGCCCTATGTATGCCCTATGCTAGTGGTCCTCTGTATACCCTATGCTAGTGGTCCTCTGTATGCCCGATGCTACTAGCCCCCTGTATGCCCTATGATAGTGGTCCTCTCTATGCCCTATGCTGTGACCCTCTGTTTGCCCTATGCTAGTGGTCCTCTGTATGCCCTATGCTGTGACCCTCTGTTTTCCCTATGCTAGTGGTCCTCTGTATGCCCTATGCTACTAGCCCTCTCTATGCCCTATGATAGTGGTCCTCTGTATGCCCTATGCTAGTGGTCTTCTGTATGCCCTATGCTAGTGGTCTTCTGTATGCCCGATGCTAGTTGTCCTCTGTATGCCCTATGCTATCTATTAACTGTAATGGCTGACATGTGAGCAATATTAGTCGGTCCACTCGCACATGGTCACACTTGCTATTAGCTGGTAATGCTGATATCTGACATATTAGTGGTCAGCTCCACTAATGAATTCACATTCTATTACTGTAATGGCTGATATTGACTATTAGTGGTCACTCCACATGGTCACATTCTATTTACTGTAATGGATGAATGTGACTATTAGTGGTCACTCCACATGGTCACATTTCTATTACTGTAATGGCTGACATGTGACTATTAGTGGTCATCTCCACAATGGTGTCACCATTTCTATTACTGTAATGGCTGACATGTGACTATTAGTGGTCACTCCACATGGTCACATTCTATTACTGTAATGGCTGACATGTGGACTATATAGTGGTCACTCCACATGGTCACATTCTATTTACTTAATGGCTGAAAAAACGAGCGTTAATGGACGTCCCACAGCTTCAACCCGTGACATGCTGCCTTCTAAATCCTGTCTGTGCTGTCCTGTCTACCTTTACCTATGCAGTACCTGAATGTTGGTATTATCTGTTCCTACTGTATGTCCTTGTTTCGCTGTTTTGTTGCTTGACGTAAGTTTTTTCGTACTTATTTTCCTGCCTCTCTGATAAACTAGTTAGGCAGGTAGCCTAGTGGTTAGAGTGTTGGACTAGTAACCGAAAGGATTGCAAGGTCAATCCCCGAGCTGACAAGGTAAAAATCTGTCATCCTGCCCGCTTGAACAATGGCAGTTAACCCACTGTTCCTAGGCTGTCATTTGAAAATAAGTATTGTTCTTAACTGACTTGCCTAGTTACATAAAGGATTAAAAAATACATCTAAATTAGGTGCATGGGGAGATTTGGAGCAGCTTCATTTTTGTATAAAATGTATGCTTTAAATTTCAATTAAAAAACATTATTCTCCCCATAATAAACACTACAGCTAGACCATAACTGAACTGAGGCCACCTATGGCAGTAAATCACGAAAGAGGAGTATATCCTACACTTTAAGTAAACTCTTAGTTGTTTTGGTCTCATATGGGTAATGATTTTTTCCCCTGACCTTTGACTGGGTATCCCTGGCAGCTCAGTGTAGCTGAATACACTATGAGATCTAGCCTCCAATAACACAAATATCTTTTGATATTTTCAAATGTAAACTGACACCACCAGTATCCAAGGACCACTAGCATAGGGGTATACAGAAGACCACTAGCATAGGCATACAGAAGACCAGCTAGCATAGGGCATACAGACGGACCACTATCATAGGGCATACAGAGGGCTAGTAGCATGGGGCATACAGAGGACCACTAGCATAGGGCAAACAGAGGGTCACAGCATAGGGCATACAGAGGACCACTTAGCGATAGGGCAAACAGAGGGTCAACAGCATAGGGCATACAGAGGACCACTATCTAGGGCATATCAGAGGACAACTATCATAGAGCATACAGGGGGCTAGTAG